>NC_086342.1:16047061-16147992 GCF_032445375.1 Bacillus rossius redtenbacheri
TTTCCGCCCCGCTTCCAAAGGTCAGGTAGCGCAGGAACGTAAAGAGAAAGTCGGGTACGAAAAAAGGTCAGTGGAGCGGGAGGGGGAATCCAACGAGCTTCAATTGAATTGCAGGATGGTGTGGTTGCCGTGAGGGGTTGCTAGGGCGCAGGCCAGGGGATGAAGGGGAGGTGAGTAGCAATGCAGCGCAACCCCGTAGAAGAGGACAGACGTAGAGAGAGAAAGGGAGATAGAGAGAGAGAGAGAGAGCGAGAGAGCGGAGAGAGCCAGCCGAGGGACGCTGCTTCTCAGCAGCGTTTATCGATTGTCACATGCGTCGCTCTTGCGCGCCCGCTCTCTGCCATGACGTCAGCACACGTACGTTGCCATGGCGACGCGCCAGTCTCGTATTTTCCTCTCTCTTCCCTCCCTCCCTCCTGTACAATCCTTATTCTCTTCTAGGGGTTGGACTCTGGAGCGAACACCCGCGCGTCCTCTTCGCCGATCTGCCTCCGCCGCCAAGGTCGCACCGATGCGTGCGTTCGGCCGTTGGGTGATTATGTCGTTTCTTGAAAAGGCAGGGTTTTGGGTTTATAGCTGATTTTGGGCAAATCGTATCATCTTAAGCATAAACTTAGTTTTGACGAGCGAAATTACACACACACACGCGCGCGTTTTTAGGAAGAGAGATTCAGTAATTTCTGTAGTTCTGTTGTACGAGAGGGAGGATAGTAAACGATCGATTGTTTTCCGTACGCGATGCCTTTGAAATCGATTGGTGAAATTGTGGGTTTGGATCGCCCATTAAAATTTCGATAGATTAAAAAAATACTGTGTGAATTCAGTTCTCGTTGTCAAAGCCAATTTTTTCCTTCACGTTGCTTTGGAAAAGTTACCTAACTCTTTTACTATTAAGAAAAATTGTTAATTCAAATATATGTAGATAAAATAATCCCAGATAACCAGAAAGGCAGGATAACGACATTTTAACTTGTAAAACAGGACTGTGTTGTCTCACCGTATGTTTTGTTGTGGCAATTCGAAACGTATACAACGAGGAAACTCGTGTGCTCCCGCTAACTTATAAGGCGACGGGACATACAGCTGGCTCCTAACCCCTTAGATGAGTTATCGGTGCTCGAGTAATTTTCTTAGATTCTGGTATCGGACCCGTGACCTCAGCCTCTTCAGTGTGACATGTCATCATGCTGCAGTGGTGATGACTGATATGTAGACCGGGAATATTTGCAGATTCATTTCGTGACATGTTAAAATTGTAATTGTCATACTTTTGTGCTGCTTATGCTATTGGATCACTGCTAATATGGAGGACTGTGGGCCAATGAGAGACCCTCAATCAAAGAAGTATCGAATCACACGTTAGCCAGTTGAGACGCCTCACAGGTCAGCAACCAATGAACAGGTGGCATTTGCTCAAGCATGTATAGGATCCTGGAGTCTATCCTGGGGGCCATTGAACCCGCGAATTTTTCCAGTTACTGCTGATATGCCTTTAGGCACATCTTTGCAATGTATTTTCTAAGTGGCACTTCTTGCCGACACCGAAGTATTAGTCACGTAACAACGATTCAAGTCAGTGATATTGAGGAAGGACTCTTCTTTGGCTTATGGTATGGAACCATCCCTAGCGTTCGACTGAAGAGATTTTTGAAAAACCCAAGGAGGGGACGTAGATTGTAACTTCCTGCCTCACCATCACCGTACTGCCATGCCCAAAATTGCGAAAATTGTGCTTGTCCACGACTGATGATGGTTAATAAGTATGAGTTACATTTTTTTTTTTTTCGTTAAACAGTCACTTCTTTGAAATACGTCCTTTTCACAGTGAAAACACTAATCTTCGCCCAATGGCGTGGGTGTGCCGCAAACACGGTGGAAGACCTTCAGCCCTTCGCACAGTATTCATGTACATTTTATCGGGCTATCTTCTCCCGCTGTGATTTAAGAACTGGACCCCAGTGTGTGCGCCATCAGGCAGAAATTGGGTGACAACAGTCAGGGGTTAACATTCCAGAGCTTTTTGAGAGACTTCAGTACCGTCGTCACCAGTCAGGCACTGGGGACTCCTTCCTTTACGCCAAGAGTGTCCTCGCCGAGTTTTTCCCACATGGGAAGGCTGACCAGATCTCCAGCCAGCACCGACCCATCGTATTGGCCCTTACACCCATCACAGGCCGACTGCACCTTCCCAGATCCCCCCAGTCCCAGCCTCATCCAGTAGGAGAGAGACTCCTTCCAGTCACAAATCGGGTAGGTCCCGAATTGACGAGATGCTGAGACAAGTCAAGTATTCATTTACAGTTAAGATTTCCGTTCGGGACTGCTGGTGCCGGATTACGGAAAATGCTGGATCATCCGGCGGTATCTCCCGCTATCGCGGCACGCTGTGTTGAGGAGCAAATGTATGTGTAAAATGGTGTTTAACAGCAGCAATATGTATATTGTTTAGCAAGAACATAAGGATAAAAATTTTGAACACAAATGCTGGTCAAAACTCAATTTTTATAGCCTCGTCCGTACACTCCCGAACGAACCCGAACCGTGACGAACGCTTCCGACCAATTCCCGGGCACGTCCGAGCGCTTCTGACTATCACTTGTGTGCTTTAACTGTAAAAGCGTTTCGACCTTAGCTGAACAATCATAGGTTCGCTTGATTCCTCGTTGGTGCCGGACTATCGGAAATCCCGGAACGTTGAATGCTGGAGTATCGGGAAAGCCTGCATGCATGGCCATCCCTTGCTGGGAAACCTTGGGCTGGGCGGTTCGGAACAGGCCGTCCCGAGTGAGGGTCTAGTTCCTGGCGGTAGGTCGTGAAGCAGAGGGCAGCACACACCGAGCGGGGCACTGCTGTATCTGGCAGAACTGCTCGCACAGCCGCTGGTCCGGCACAGGGAGGAGGGAAGTGGCCCACTCACAACCTAAACAAAAACAACATACAGCATGCGAACCCAAGATCAATAATAATCATTTAAAAAAAAAAACACAAAATTCGTAAACCTACACAGAGAAAAAAGGCTTGTTTCAATCAAACAAATATTTGTTTATATATGGCGAAACAAATATTTACTTGGTGGAAGAAAATATTTTGTTAGCTTAACCAAGCTCGGTAAGTAACAAAAATGACTTGTTACACCTGACGAAATATACATTTGAGTTGACAAAATCATTTTGTTGGGTCAACAGAATCTTTCCTACTGCAAAATATTTGCTTGAATTGACAAAATATATTTATTTCGCCATATGAAAACAAATATTTTGTTGAGGCAAACAAACCTTTCTCTCAGCGTAAACTTAATAATACATTAAAACACTATTCTAAGCGAATACAGTGAGTGTCCTTTAGTAATGAAACTCCCCCTTTATAATTGAATTCTTCTTAGCTTCAAAACTGGAGGTTGTGGGCGGCATTCTATCTCTCGCCTGGAACTCCGGGTGGGTTCCGGGTTTCGACATCCTTGTTCTGGCATTCGCTCATCGGAGTCCGCATTTGTTGTGATGATCAGGGGTGCAACAACTAAATTTCCAAAGGGGAGGGGGGGGGGGGCAATATACCTTTTTATAAAGAATCATCAATTCCCCCCCCCCCCCCCCCCTATTGAAGCGTGGGGTCCGGGGATTCTCCCCCGGGAAAATTTGTATTTCAAGGTGGAAAATGGTGCTATTTAAGCAGTTTTATTATCTAAAAATTGATTACACAGCAATTTCTTTGCCCCCGTTTGCCCCCAATTTTCAAGGTTTCAGCCGGGGGGGGGGGGTAAATACCCTTTGCCCCCCCCCCCCATGTTGTTGCGCCCCTGGTGATGATAGCCCAGTCGCAGCTTTGCAACGACGCGACTGCTGCATCAGTGGGCCCGCCTAGTCTCAGCGGCGAATCTGTGTCAGTGAGGCGGGATGTTGAGTAGTGCGACGCTCGCTGGTGCTTCTATAGCCCGTCCCACTCTTAGATTGCAGTACACGGCTTATGGCGCGCGCTGTTGCCAAATCTCTAACACATTACGAATTTCAGGAGATGCGTGTATTTGTAATTTGGATCGAACAAGAAGCATTTTAAGAAATCATATCGTAATTTATAATATTTTATACTATTACACTTATAAAATTGTAATAATACCACTTTTATGTAAATTTCAAATAAAAACTACCTATTGTAGACGAAAATTTCTTATAGTTTGCTTTTCTGTTCTAAAAATCCCATATATATATATATATATCACATTTTCATGGGCCCGATAAATGCCGTATTTTTGGACAAGTCATGTCCAAAATGATAAATAAAATACAGTAATGGAAATTCTCGGTCGAGTAAGTTATGGGAAAAATCCGAACAATTGGTTCGAAATGGGGAAGATTTTTTGAAAAACAGGAAAATCGCAACAACTCCCATAATATGAATAATATCGAATCCGTTTTAACGTATGATAACTCGGATTACCTAATGCCGAAAAATGTTTTCTAAATACATTTTTGATACGACCAGCCATAACTGCATGGGTTCGAAAAAAATTTTCACCGGACAAAAAAACGTAACTGCCTTAGTAGACACCTTATCAAATCTGTTTAAATTGTTTGTAATAATATCATAGTTATTTTCCAAAACTTTGTCTAAAACAATGTTTGATAAGATGCTTGGTGTTGAGAAGGATAGAAAAGTAATTCAAAATTTTGTACCATGATCGCTATTGAATTCCTTCGTATTTATTTCATACATTTTACATATTATGTTCAAGAATCGATTATAATATTTTTTGTTGACTAAGGAAGCCATGTATTTGAAATTGCTTGTAGGACAGAACCCCACTTATCTAAACACACGACCCTGTTTCCTCTTACGACGGTAGCGCGCGCTCTTGTACTGATAAGACACATCTTTAACAGCTATTTCCACGGAAAATGTAGAAGCAATTGAGATGGGGCTGCTTTTAAAAACTAATTCAATTCATTGTGAACATTTTTCTCGCTTTCGTCCCCCATCTATCTCTAATAGAAAAAATTTTTTCCGCGGGTCAACTTTTTGATGTTTCAGTTTGTGAGAAAATGCATTTCAATATATTAAAAAAATTATTTAAGTGAAACCTGTACAGTTTTTGTCTTAACATTTGTTCGGTGGCGTCCTAAGGCATTAATTTACTAATAAAAAAAATCTGAATGAAATACACATGTAGGTTTTCTTTTTTTGATGTGAAACATATCGGAATACTTCAAAACAGTTCGCAGCGAATAAGTTATGTTTTTTAATTTTTTCGGACACTTAAAATATTGTTAAGTATTCAAAATAAGCATTGCCTGATGCGTATTTTGATTCTATACAATATGAAAAAAAGCTTGGTCCAAAAATTAAAATTTTAAATTTCGTTTGATATTTGGCAACAACGCACGAAGAAACAAGGACAGTGCTAACGGCAATCGGCGTGTGTTAGAGAGAGAGAGAATGCGCCCATTTACTTCCACACTGCAATCTAAGAGTGGGATGCTCTATAGCGCGGTATCGTCTCTGAACTGGCTCGCAGCCTTCTCGACGTGCATGGGACAACTCTTGAGATTTCAGTGGTGACCACAACTATATATGGCGGGGGACACGAAGACAAAGATGTGATTCAAGTCACTCGAGTGCTTTTCAAGAATCTGTACCGGGTGTTTCGCAACCTGGAAATTATTCCGCAAACAACGCGTTTTAGCAGTTTTCATTCTTCTAAAAATACAGTTTAACAAGGATAAACGGAAACAGAACTGCTCGTCCGCCCACAGCGTATTCTTAAATGCCTTTTCGTAAATTGATCCCGCTCTTGATAACTCGAACAGATTTTAAATAGCGTGGTTTTTCTTTTCTATCTGATTCTCTGCACGTGGTATCTGTACCCGGTAAGGCGAGGCCCTGAAGCTGGTATTCTGAACAAAAAAAAATGGTTGCCTGTTAAGTCGGTTTACGGACGATAGTTTAACGTGACGTCATAACAATACATTGATGAAATTATTGCATACTTTTATGAATAAAATTGAATCATTTTTATTGAATTATCACTATTTTGTATGGATACAAAGAAGGAGTGAAATCTACAATTTAATTGATAAATTTACTTTTATTTGCACTCATTAATTCAAATATGTTTATTACTTTAACAAACAGATTATTTTAACTATAACATTTATACATGTTTGCTGTTTAAATTCTTCCAATCTGTGTTATTCTGTTGAGGATAGGACGACGATGGTGAAAAGCAGGGAAACGAATGGGAGTGTTTCCAAGTTTAGTGTGCCTCTAAAAAGTCAAATCGATGGGTTGTTCCAATCGAGTGGAAGAGAGATAGATGCGGCGCAAGCGTACAATGAGCGTAACGGGACAATGTGCGTAACGGGACAATGTGCGTAACGGGACAATGTGCGTAACGGGACAATGTGCGTTACGGGACACTTTTTTCGTGCGTGCAGCCGGCGTTCATCGATTTATTAGACTTTGTCACGTCAAAAATAAAGGTAAGGGGGACGCGCGGGGGACGGGGGAGGCGACGGTACAGCGCCGCGAGACGTCGGTGGCCGGGCAGAACAGCTGCGTGACGCAGGCGACCTTGCTCCCGCCGCGGGCTGAGGAGTCCGGCGTGGCGTCATCGACACGGCGCGGCTATTCCGGGCCTTCATTCACGTCTGCCCGTCGCGTCGGCACGCGGCTGCCCGTCTGCCCGTCTGCCCGTCCGCGGGGCGGCCAACAATAGAACACAGCGCCGACAGGTCGGGACTCCCCCCCTCCCCTCTCCTCCTCTCCCGGCGCATGAGTGCACACTCGTGTAATGGGATCCGCGTGTCTTGTTTTAGCTGCCTCGCGTGGCCCGAACGGCATCGCGCCCATCCGCGGGAAACAGATTTGCAAACTGGTCCCGAAGGGGCATTGTTTGTGGCTGTGGCCGTTGACATTTTTTCGCGAGCGGGGCGCGTGATAATTTTTTTTTTTTGCGCGAGTGAAAAAAAAAATAGTATACCCTTGCTAGCAATAAACCTCATCCCTGTTTATTTTTTTATTTTTTTTATTTTTTGCTGCGGGTTTCCCGATTCGATGTTCTCGAATTTTTCGCACGTGCAGCGGCAGGTTCGAGAAGCCAGGTTTTTTTTTGTGTCACGTTATCTTAACGTCTGCTGCAACCATCACGTGCCTGTAAATGTAAGATAAGGACACACCATCAGAACATAACTATATGTGATGATATATGTGTGTTTGGCTTTATTAAACGATGCAATTTTATAAAATTATTTTGATCTGGTATAAATAGATTTTTTTGTGTAAGGAATATCAGAATTTTTTTTATTATTTTCGGTAAAATATCAGAATTTGACAAGGAGTAACATTTCAAGCATTGGAATAACATTTTTATCTCTATTTACATATTGCTAGTAAAGTGGTTTCCTGACTGGGCCGCCAAACTACGCGAATAACTCTGGGTGTTAACTCGCCATCAACAAACTGTTCATGATTTATTGATAGTTTGTTTTTGCAAGTAGCATTTAAGAGCCATTACTAGGTACTGAAAAAATTCGCGGGTTCAATGACCTCTAGGATGAACTTTATAGTTCTACGTACACTCGGTCAAATGTCACCCTCTCATTGGCTGCTGTCTTGTGGAAGTGTCTCAACGTAGCGGCCTGTGATTCGATACAGCTTCGGTTGAGTGTTTCTCACTGGCCCATAGTCGTCCAGGTGAGTTGTGAGCCAATAGCAGAGGCAGCACTGAGGTATAACTATTTTAATTTCAGGCTTTCGTGAAATAAATCCGCGAATTTTTCCGGTATATAGCCATTACACTTGCCTGTACCCTTTCATGTTTTCGTCTACCTGGGCACCTGGGCTCATATGCGGTTTGCGGACCTTCAGAAGGAATTACGCGTTATGAAAACTGCCCAAGATATCAGAGTGGTCTCTGTCTACGAAAAACATTTAAGAATGCGCCGAGGACGGATAGGTAGTCATGTTTCCGTATTTAGTTTTTAAACTGTATTTTTAAAAGAGTGAAAAGAGCTGAAAAGCATGTTTTCAGAATCATTTTCTAGACTGAAACGTGCGGTAAAGATTCTTAAAAGTACCCACCTTTATCTTCATTTCTCCGCCATGTCATATTATGATTACCGATCTCATTTCGTAATTGTCCTACGCACGCCAGTTCGGTGTCTAGCGCGTAGAGGTGAAGAGGCGTGTTATGAACGACTCATTGTGGCCCTTAGCGCTTTCGCGCTTTTAAAGTTCATGGGCCCCACCCAGGCTGTTTGAAGTGTTGTAGGCGAGTCACACTCCCTAGCTCACTGCATGTCTCTCGCCAAAGTGACCTGGTTTGGATTTTAAATTTTTTTGACGTGACAACGTCGATGAACGCCGGCTGCACGCACTAAAAAGTGTCCCGTAACGCACATTGTCCCGTTACGCTGTGTCCCGTTACGCTCATTGTACGCTTTCACCGCATCTATCTCTCTTCCACTCGATTGGAACAACCATCGATTTTACTTTTTCGAGGCACATTAAACTTGAAACACTCCCATTCGTTTCCTACTTTTCCTATTATCGTCCTATTTATAACAGAATAACACAGATCGGAAGAAGTTAAATAGCAAACATGTATAAAAGTTATAGTTAAAATAATCTCTTCGTTAAAGTAATAAACATATTTGAATTAATGAGTGCAAATAAAAGTAAATTTATCAATTAAATTGTAGATTTCATTTCACTCCTTCTTTGTATCCATACAAAATAGTGATAATTCAATAAAAATTATTCAATTTTATTCCTAAAAGTATGCAATCATTTCATCAATGTTTTGTTATGACGTTGTCACGTTAAACTATCGTCCGTAAACCGACTTTACAGACAACCAATTTTTTTTTTTTAATTTCGTAACGAGGTGGACGTCGTCGAAATGGCACGAAACGTTGACGGGACGTTGAAACCCTGATTTCGTTTGTTTGTTCGTCGTCGCCTCGAGCGTGAAGGCGACCAGGCGTCTGATGCCCTTGGAGCTCTCCCCCTTCCCCCTTGTGTGCGACGGGAACACGCGAAACTGCTCCTGCCGATCGACGTCCTTTGATTGCGGATAATCGCGCCCGCCGGCCGGTGATTGGTCAGTTGTCGGGCGCGGCTCGTGTTGCTGGCCAGCTCAACAGATGGGGGCTGCGCTTCTCCACTCTCCCCCCCCCCCCAATTCCCCTCCTCCAACCGCTTTCGCTCCCTTCCCAACTCTTCGGGTTTGCCCGGGAGAGACGCGCCTAGACGACGGCGGTCGGTAATTACTTCTTGTCTGCATTTTCTTTCTCGAACATTAATTAAATGTTATTACTCTTTTCACGCCGATGTCACAGCTGTTGCTGCCGCTCCCTCCCCTTTTCTCTCCCTTCCCCACTTCTACCACGCCCTAGGAATTGCCACTCGTACAAGGGACTCCAATTACTAGTTAATTTAGGCGTTATTCAAGTTTTCCCATTGTTTTGCGCGTCGCGGATGTAACGCAGTATTTTTTTTTTTTGTGCTGTACTGGCGTTGGGTCGTTGGAAAAGGTGGGGGGGTGGGGAGGAGGTGAATATGGAAACTGGTAAACCGAGGATGATGTCGAACGCGGTTCGGAGACGGATCTGCGCGGTCAAGTGGGCCGCCGCCCCACGGAAACTGGCGAGGTGCTCTGTCTTCTGGCGGGCCCCATTAGACGCCCGGGAGGCACGCCGCAGCGAAGTTATGGACCGCCAAATGGCCCCAGCCGCCTCTAATAGTTATTGTTGTAAATCTCTCTTTTTTTTTGCCTTTCTTCCTCTCTCTCTCTCTCTCTCTCTCTCTCTCTCTCTCTCTCTCCCCCCCCCCCCCCCCCCAAATCCTTTCCCACGCGTCTCGCTAGCACCGAGGTGATGCTGATATGTTGACCTGCGTTTGCAAATAGGTGCCAAAACTATAGAAATAAAATCGACTCTCCCCAAAATATTAAGGAATGTTCGGGGAAACAAGGAATTCGATTGACGAACAGAATCTTGGCGACACGAAAATCAGGATACTTTGAATGAAACGCCCACTACGACCAAACTATGTACTGGAGACTTAATAACTACACAATCGTAAAGCCCTGTCTGCCGGCAACGGGA
This sequence comes from Bacillus rossius redtenbacheri, assembly GCF_032445375.1. Lineage (NCBI taxonomy): Eukaryota > Metazoa > Arthropoda > Insecta > Phasmatodea > Bacillidae > Bacillus > Bacillus rossius. Next base: position 16,057,162 of record NC_086342.1, read on the forward strand.
AACGCTTCCCCCCCCCCCCTCCCGCGTACACCGCAATGACGCAAAGACGCGGCAGCGAACGCAGGTGTTGAAGACAAGGCCTGGGCAGGGTGTCCACAAGGAAAAAATATTTCGTACCAAGTTAGGCGAGAAAAAAGTACTAGATTAGAAAAAAGTACTAAATTATAATTTGTTATGGTTTTTAACAATTTAGGAAGTTATTATGACATTGCAATGCTCGAACTTAAATATCACACCACACACACATACATACATTCGATAGTTTTTTTTTTAAATAATTACGCTTAGTAATAAAACATATTGGAGTTACGATAATATTATTATATTGAAGAAAAATGTACTTGATCTGTACTTGACCACTAAAAAAGTTATAAAAGTACTAGATCTAGTACGAAAGTGCTGAATTATTTTGGGTTCAATATTTTTGTGTTATCATTTGTGGTTTTTTTTTTCCGTTCTCTTAGTACATTTTTCTTTGTTTTTCTTTGTTTGTTGACCATATTCCTGTTTCGGAATATTTTGTGGTGGTCATATCCTTGTTGACAACAGCAATTGTTTGCTTAATTTTGTGTGTTTTTTTTTGTCTTTTTTTGGGTATTTTTATTTATTTATTTTATTTATTAGTTTTTCTTCATCAAGTCACGAAAGTACTAACTGCGGACACCCTGGGCCTGGGTCCCCCCTCGCGAGCCAGGGAAGAAGCTAAGCAGAGCCCTCGATGGGGACGCTTGCCCCGACTCGTGTCCCCCGGCAGAGCGGCCCGGGGCCGGAGCCCCCCGCGGAACCTGCGGCGCCCGAGCGGGTGATTGATTGGCGCGCCGTAATCGACTGCGGGGCAAGCGCGCGCAGGGGCATAAAGGGCCGGCGGCTCGTTCCGCGTCGCTGGGCCGTGTCATGCGTTTATCGGCGACGGCGACGGCCCCCGACTCCCCGATAAACAGCTCTTTCCGCGCCCTCCGAGTGGCGCGCGGAACGCCCGAAGGTAGCGTCCCGGATCGACAGACGTACGGGTGGATGTATCCCCCTTCCTTCCCTAAAAAACCCTTATAGTTAGAGACCGGAAAATTTCGCGGGTTCATTTCACGATAGGCTAAAATACAAATAGTTATACCTCAGTGCTGCCTCTGCTATTGGCTCGCAACTCAACCTGGATGACTCTGGGCCAATTAGAAACACCAAACCAAAGCTTCATCGAATCACAGGCTGCTACGTTGGGACGTCTCACAATAATACAGCAGCCAATGAGTGGGTGACATTTGACCGAGAGTACGTAGAACTGTGGAGTTCATCCTGGAGGTCATTGAACCCGCGAATTTTTCCGGTCCCTGCTTATAGTATATATATAATTCCCACCAACAAATCGAAAGAATTTGTAAGCAAACGGGCAAAGTTGTTCTCTCCCCCTCTGAATTGAAATCCCACATTTAGCTCCTGGGAAAGCAAAGTACAAATAACAAATTTCGTTTGTATATTTAAATTAACGTTTTTTAATTATATGTTTTTTTTTGCCTTTTGTTATAATTTATTTTTGTTGTATGGCTTGATGGACATTCCACCCCAGTTAGAGATTGAATTATGAACCCCTTCGCCCCCCTTTTACCTATTCCGTTTTTGTTTTTTTTGCTGGATACGCCCTTATACGCATTGAAGGATAAAAAGTGCATGCAGAATGTCTCTAGCTAGGTAACAGAAGTCAAGAAAACGTCCCGAGGTAAACACTAACCCTGCTAAACGTCGCGAAATTAATTTCCAGCAGCCTTTTTTTAATTTGCAGTGCCTCACTTCAGATTATAGTCACACGTTTAATATTAATACTTGATTTTACTTGCAAAACATATCCATCCTGTTATGTAAATATTGTCAAAAATTTTATATAGAGAGTTCTGAAAAAGTTATGAAATTGGTTCACCCTATTAATATAGGTGATACTCCTGTACGAAAAATCGGGGAATAGTAAGGAAGTTTACGTGAACTGGTTGTACAAAGGCTCAGCCTGTATCGCTAATCCATTAACTTCACACTGCACATTGTATTTGGATTCAGTTCAGAATATTATTTTTTTTCGACACGTGAAGCTGAATTCTATCTTTAATTGCTTCTCGAAGTGTGACTTGAAAAACAACACTTTTGTGCATTGTTTCCAGGCTTTTATTTCTGTGTACAGTATTTCCTCGCGACATTGAAGAGTCTGTAAGAGATTTGTCACTATGAAAATGTTATAAAGTAGCGCACATATATTTTTTTTTTCCTGTAGAAATATGTTTTGCTTGGCAGAAAATTATTATATAGCCTGCCTGGAGAAGTCAGTGTGTTCGGTTTGTGGGTTTTGTTAGACATTCTATGGAAGAATATTAAACCTTTTCAGAGGAATGCGATCTTACAACTGCAAGGGAAATTTTTACCATACAACTGTAAAATATTTTTACACGATAATTAAGAGAAAATGACCTACCATGTAAAACAGTGACAATGCAGGAAAATCGACAAATTGTTAGCTAACAAAACTGCAAAAATGATTTATAATACTACTGCGTCGTTTTAAAGTTTTAAAATGAAGTTTGAATTGTAGTCACATATTCACGATTCTTTCAAAAACCTATCCGTTTTCTTCATTAATTAAAACAATGAGAAACGACCAATGAATCTGTCACGGGTTTTACTAAGGACATAGGAAAACCCTAACAAGGAGGGAAATGAACGTTTGCGGGTGGTTCTGAAATTAGTTGCTAAGTCAAGTTAAGTTCATCCCAATAACAATTTATTGACAAACTCAATAACACAAACAAGTACTTCATTGATTCTCAAACTGACATAAAAAGGAAATAAGTCGGGTTCTTGTGGAGTCTAACTCCTGATGCAAGTTCCTTCTATAACACAAGACATATGAATTAACTTTCTGTGATGGATTGCAGAACAATTAAAAGAAAAACAATACCCTTAATTCTGGGGAGCCGTGAGCTCGTCACCGCCTACGACCGATACACCGTTAAGCTAAACTACTAAGACTAGAAAACATACAAAGTCACACTGAACATTCAAAATCTTAATGTTACTCAACTCGTAACATAAATCAGATCATTAATACAAGTGCTTACAATTATTTACACACAACCATTCGTTTAACATAGTCTCTGTTTATGCGGTTTGTTTTTCTGTTACTCTTCCGCCGCTACCTAGTGAAGCTCGCTACACATCGCCGCAGTAACGCACAAGTTCTTATCCCGCTCGCTGTTTCTGGTGTCTACAATTCTTCGTTACCGGCGGTAGAGTTAAAGCCCGTACTGTGTTGTAATCTGGTGGTGATTGTGTCGTGATAGTGTCGTGATTGTGTCAAGACACCCGCTCGCTCGGCCCTCACGGAAGTTGCTAACGCACGCCCTCTTGCCCTTGTGACTGGACCTTCGTTTTTAGTTAATGTCAGTTCGGAAAGATTTTATGCCTAATCCAGCGACGCTTCCACATGAACTGTCCATATCCTGGGTTACAACTCGGAGAGGTCTCACCCAGTCGAAGTCTTGTCGGTCCTCGGGCGGCAGCAACTCCTCAGTTGATGACGGTGTAGGCCGGCAAGCGATGTCGGAGCAGCGTGGCAGCCTGCCGGCTGGATGTCCCAGTTGTTCTGCTCTTCGATTGACTTGGCGCATGCCCTATTATACTCGGTGGCTTCCCTGACGAGCTGGAAGAAGAAAAATCTCGTCTATTCGGGGGAAGCCTGTCCAGCTCACTGTTGCGCGGGTGGTATGCAGTGAAGAGTCAGGGGTACTATTCTTTGCCTGTGTACGCAGGTACACACATTACAAATCAACTGTGTCTTGATTGAATGATTTGAAGCACGATCTAGACCAAACACCCGGTCGAAGTCAATAATATTATTACGCGTGGGGATAAACGGTTTCGTGAGGATAGCCCAGTTAATTGTTATACAGTTTTATTTACTACCAATATTTACATTTCTAATTTAAACCAGCACATTTAATGTCTATTCACAAATCACTAAGTATCTTGTCAAGTCCACAGTTCTCACTCCTCACTGGAGTTGGGCTCGAAAGTCAAGTGGTTCGCCCCTTACCTCGCGCCTGTTCGCAAACACAGTCTCGCGCCACTCGCCGAATAACACTCGCCTGTTGGAACTCTCGGAACTCCCGCGGAGGCCGGCGTCGCCGCTTTTATACCCTTGACAGCCTTTCTGGAACTCCCTGGAGTGGTTGTGACGTGTCGCGTTATGCCGGGCCGACTCGACGCTCGAAGCATCCAGAACAACGTCGCTTCATTAGCGCCACTCCACGCAGTGGCCCGCGGAATTCCCAGGTCACTAGGGATATATAAAAGCCGAGGATAGAGGGTGCGGTGGCAAAAAAAAAGGGGGGGGGGGTGGTTGGTAGGAGAGGCCAGTCAGGTATAATCTATGATGGTATGCATGTGACGTCAGTGGCCCGTGCCTGGTGCGCGTCGCGTCCTGGTCACCCGAGTTCGTAACAATATATTGTTCAAAGTTTGACGAGAGAGGTTTTTTTTTTAATATTACAGACTATCAGCGTTGGTTGCACGGCGTTTTTTAAAATCATAACGTTGTAAATTGTTTCCTGTACCTGAAATTAAATTTATGGATAATTTGACACATTATTTATGTGTGGTTGATTTGTGTTTCGATTAGTATTTTCTAATTAAATGTATTGTTAAGTTACCTTGCAAAATTTATTTTTGAGACAAAGAAAAAAATTGGTTTGGACAGGGAAAACAGTAAAAACTGTTCGGGAACCCTGAAAAGGAAAAATCTGGTGATGAATGTGCAATATCCATGTTTCTAAGGAGCTATCCTCAACACTAAGAGCAAAATACTGAAAGTTAAACTCTAAAACTAAATATTTACTAGAATTTGAAATGGTCCCTTTATAAGTTTTCACTGCGGTTTTCCTAACTTGGTAAGAAGTAAATTTAAAATATTTTAAAATTTACTTTTATAAAATTCAACCTTTGGAACATTCACATACAATTACGTAGTTCTGTTAACTAGCACTAATTTTTAGTAAAGCTAATTTTGTAAGTTTCTATTAGAAATAACTTTCCATTCAACGTTTTGCACTTTAATATAAAGAATTTTAAAAAGTCACAATTGAGTTTTTTGTACCACTTTACTAAAATAGCAACCTAGTTGATCTGTATGCCCTAGCTCCACACTTCTAAGGAGATGCGAGTCTTTGGCCTTTATAGAAAGAAGTATTTAAGGTTGGAGGTCAGGAGTATGTTTGGAAATATGATTTTTTTTTTTTTCCTTCTATCGTCGGGGAAGAGAGTGGGCGAATGGCGTGGGTCCGCCTTCAGCCGGTGTTATTTTTGCCGAAAGCTGGATGTGTTTGACTAGTACTCGCGGTGCCGCACTTGTGCTGGCATCGCTGCTCTCTCTGCAGTCCAACCCTGCTCTGTTTTCCGTACCGATCTTCGCACCACCCACTATCTGTTCCTTTGTATTCTTATCGCTCTTCTGCCCGCCTCTGCTCTCCTTTGTCGGCCTTAACATTTTTCACCCTCTTCACATATTCAAACCACGTTGGTATTTTTCTTTTCGGAGCTCTCTTAACGCTTTTCTTTCGTATAGTCTCTTGTCGATATCTAATACAGTAAATCTTTCCTTTTCCCCCTCTCCCTCAAATCCCTAGAGTTTTTTTAAGGAAAAAAAAATACAACTTCTTGACGCCTGAAAAATAATATTCCTATTCAAAAATTAAGAATTAAAATCAAGTTGGCGTCTTTGGGAATTATCCATTCATCTGGAAACCTTGATCTCAAATCATACACTTATAGTGTCCGCCTGTCAGGAGTTTATCTGTGTTGGTGAGGCGGGATGATGAAGTGCGACGCTCGCTGGAGCGTCTAGCGCGATGTCGCCTCTAGGCGCAAGATTCTGATCTGGCACGCAGTATTGTTGTCCTACATAACACAACTATGAGATTGAGAGGTAACCATTCCATTAGATGGTGGAGAAATGAAGATAAAGGTACAATGCGAGAGCCCTTGAGTGCTTTCAAGAATCTGTACCGGGAGTTTCGTTTCTAAAACAAAAAATGTTTTCTGAAAATACGTTTTTTAAGTCATTTTCACTCTCCTAAAAATACACTACGGAAACACAAATACCAAACCTCCCTCGGCGTATTCTTAAATGCGTCTCGTGAACAGACACCACACCGATGTCTCGAGCAGTTTTCACGTCGCGAGGTTCCTTCTGAAGCTGTGTGTGCCGGGTAGGCGGGCCTCTTAAGAGGCCACTCCAGTGTTTCAGGGGCACTACGCAACCCGCGTTAACCTCATAAGATTCAATGTTATTTTCATTTTGCTTATAACTTATTAACTAATATAGATTTCAAAATGATGCTTGCTTGATATGTAAGACAACGATGCTCTTATCAAAGCCCCTTTCTTCAAAAACGTGCATAAATTATGGTTTTATACTAATCTTTACTAATATGCATAAGTGTATTGTCTAGGTTTGAACAATAATTTATGCACGTTTTTGAAGAAAGGGGCTTTGATAAGAGCATCTTTGTCTTACATATCAAGCAAGCATCATTTCGAAATCTATATTAGTTAAAAGTTTTAAGCAAAATTAAAATAGCATTGAATCTTATCAGGTTAACGCGGGTTGCGTAGTGCCCCTGAAACACGGGAGTGGCCTCTTAACGTGTATTTTGTCCTAGCTCGATTTATTTTTGTGTTTCACTTAAGCTCTTGAGTTAAATGTTCTCCCTGATCGCGTTGAAAATTTTTAACTGCATTCCGTCTTAAAAGTTCGCCAGCATACGTAAATGTACGTAAATGCTTGGGTAGTATTAAAAATTATTTCTAGGACCAAAAAAAGACTCGTCGGGTGGCATGAAACCACGCAAGATGGTCGCGGGAAGGAGTCAGGCGAAAAGTGGCGAATGTTTACGGAACAGGCGGTACCGCGCAGCTGTCTTATCGCCCAAGTTTTTGCGAGTTGTTGGTTATAAATATTGCCCCATGGTTCCTCTCCACCCCCCACCCCCTCTCCCGTCCGGTTCCTTCTCCCGAAACGCACTGCCGTGGTAATTAATTCCGAGCCCGAAAGTTGCTGTGGCCTCAAGAGTCGTCCTGCACCCCTTTTCCACCACCCCTCCCCTCATTCCTCCCTCCCCTCGCATCATCCCTAATTGATGATTAATTCCGCGGCGCGCGGTTATTGAGATCTGTTGAAGACCTCCCGTTGCTCGCGGTACGTCATGGCTGCAAACAACTCGTCGTTCGAGAGATCGATTGTCGTTTTAAACGTCTGATTGGCCTTTCAGTGACCATGGTCGTCAATGCATCGCGTATAAAGATTTGGCAAAACCGATGAATAGTTCCTGACCAAACACCGGTGAATCAACGAAGTTGACTGTTTTATAAAATGTCCGTGATTTTGGCGCGCGCACGCACACACTCTCTTACACACATACACACTTACACATGTATGTATATATACTTATATAATTATTTAGGAATCAGTATTTATTATATTATTTAGGAATCAATCCCTTCCTAGGAAATATGTTACCTTTTAACTTACTGTTTAATATTAATACGTTACCTTTTAACTTACGGTTTGTATTAACATTGCACTGTTCAATTTGTTAACTTTGTAATGAAGATACAATTTTGCACTATCTATTTAAATGATTTTTGTCTGTAATTTTTTTGTACTTGCAAATAAGGAGAAATGAATGAATAACAAAATTAATGGTTTTTATGTTAATCTCAATGCTAGTGTATATTTAATGATATGGCTGGAATTAACTATCGTTAAGGGTATAAATATTATAATTATAATAATGACATAAATGAAATTAGTATATTTTACTTGATATGTACTAACACCATCTTCAATCTTGGAGCTACTAGGAAGAAATGATTAATGTGAGTTATGCTAGTTTAGTGTTCTCGCAGGCCCAGAACCCACACTGCGTATTTTTCTAGTAGTTTTTTTTTTATTTTCCAGTGGGATAGAACCCTTTTAAACGAGACGTTTCGCTGAATCGACTGGGCACTACGGGCGTAGGTTTTTAACTATTGTTCATGGCACAACTCCGCACTGCAGGATAATAATGGAAAACTATCTCTCTCCACACTTTCCCCTTCCCCTGAAGCCTCGTCCGCGAGTGTGTTTTAAAAACGGACGGGGGAAATGTAGTTACGAAAGCTGTAACAGATATGAACTGGAGAAGTGCACCCATTATCGCTGCACCAACATTTGTTTCGCGGAGTTAGTGCTGGCGCGAACATCCTGTATTTATGGTACCGCGGGATTCCCCCTTCCACTCTTGGTGTTTGCGCTACTTGGTCGTGGTTTTTTTTTTATTATTTCTGCCACGATTTCTGGGTTGCGCTCAGTCCCGCCGTTTTTATTTTGTTGAAGCCTAAAGATACGATGAAATGGAGTCAGACGCCCGAACAATCCCGAACATATCCGAAGCTCGCCGCTCGATTGTGCAACTTTGTGATCGGAACCAAGTGCTAAAACCTCTTCTCTTGAAATAAAAAAAAACTGATTTTCGCGAAAATTAAAATTCGTCTATGCCAAACAATACGTTTTCATGGATTGAAAACTTTAGAAGCCAATGTGGCATCTGAAGATTGCTACCTCTCATCCTTGAGATTCGGTGTCATACACAATTTTCATTTTCCCCCCCTATTTTTCATTAATTTTATTCAAGAGCTATTTCTAGAATTTTAATTCGGTACCTCCCATTTGTTCTGAAACTTTTTTTCCAACGTATATTCGCCTACTGTAATATCATGCGTCAACTTCCGCAGCGTAAATGATGATAATTATGAAAACTTGCCCGCAATTTTACGAAATAACACATATATATGAGAGGTATAGAGGTAATTTTTTTTCAGACATAGACCTTAAAAAAAGTATTTACAAAAAAAACGAGAAAAAATCAGCATGGCTTCTGAGACGTAGTATTAAGCTGCCATGCCACACTAAGTATTCTATTTAAAAAAAAAATAATGTAATTCCGTTTTCCAAATAAATAAGATAGCCGACCAATTAGCAGTAATTTTCCTCCTCAGAAGTGACTGAAGAACATTTCATTAAGTAAAATTTTGAAGGACGTCTTTGTCCTAAAAGCGCACTCGTTCGCGGGTTGACACTATGATATGAGATTTAATTTTACTTCTAGCGCATGATTTTTCTGAGCATGGGTTCCGCAGAAGAAATCATCTAAGTAGAAACTAGTCAACCTCTCCGCTCCAACCACATAACGTTACACCGGCTTAAGGAGGTAGTATCTAAAATTATTTTGCTTCCGTAATTTCGTATTTTTCGCTCATAGTTTTAGATAAATTCATAATCTAAAAATCGTAAATTGTTTATATTTTTTTATATTTTAATATATATTTATTTGATATGTAAGGAAGCTTAAAATTCTGGATGTTATTGTAACTGTGGGCGTGCGAGTGCGTGTATTCGCGTCGTCAGCTGCTTTGAGTTCGTCGCTCCTCTGGGCGGCCGTCGCTCGAGGCGTGTGTTGTGCCACTCTTCTGCGGAGTCGCGCTGGCCTAGGGTTACCAGACGTCCGGCAAAAGGAGGACTTGTCCTCCTTTTTATGTATTTTTTTTGCGTCCGGCCGGATTTTCCTTAATGTTCCAAAATGTTTGGCTTTTTTTATAAAGTGAGATAATTCCTGCAGTTACACTCTGAGTAAAGCGCGCGCTGTCCGCAGTCACCCCACTAGTAAGTAGTTCTATGACAGCTTGACAGGTAGCAGCACATGCAGAAGCACGTGTTTTTAATATGCTGTATATGCGTAGTTTGTTTGATTCTTTATACTGAAACTGTATTAAATGCCAAAACATTGTAAAATATCGTACTCCATTGTAATTAATTCATGGCTTTTTTTAAAAAAACTATATATATATTGTCCTCCTTTTTTAGTGAAATGTCCTCCTTTTGCGAGGTGAATGTCCTCATTTTTTGTTATCAGTGTCTGGTAACCCTGCGCTGGCCCCGAGTCTAGGGGACCCGCGCAGAATCGGCCGATGAGAGCAGAGTTATGTTGTTGGCGCGAGCACACAGATGTGATTAACACATACAGTAAACTCCCTATTATCCGCGCATGCTACGAAAAAAAAAATACAGCACACGTGTAAATCTGCATTTTATTACAAGTGAGCAAATTTTAACTCTACTGACGAGTGTATTGTGTGCAGTATACAGTTAAACGCCACAGGCCTATCTCGGAACTCACTCAGTAAGCTGGCATGCGTCGCTATTTTTGTCTCTGTCGCAATTTGTTTCTAGTCGTATGGTTGAACACTTTTATGTTTGCATTACTGAAATGTATTGTATATTAATTATTCAGTAAAATACTGACATTTTAGCATCATTTAAAATTTTTACTATTGATTGTAACTTTTACTGTACACAATTTTTTTTAATTTTTAAGTTGAAATTCATGTTTCCTTTTTTGTTTCCCATTTTCGGCTCTTTTGCGGATTATCCGCGGGGGCCCTGCCACTTAATTTCGCGGATAATCGGGAGTGTACTGTACTTTAATGGTAGTGCGTCATACAGTGCGTTGCATATCCGTTTAGTGAGGCTGTACTGCATTCGGGGTGTCTCCGGTTCGAACCTAGAGAGAGAGAGAGAGAGAGAGAGAGAGAGTAGGAGCATCCAGCGACGAAGCTGTGAAGTGCACAGCCGTGTCAAAGACTGTATGAATAAAGTGTTTAAGGAACCAAACAGGCATGGGAGTAGTATCTGAGTGCGAAGATCCGCAGATCCAGAATAACGCCCAACACTACCTTGATCTTATCCCTACCGTCCCCCTACCTAATCCCATTTCCCTCATCATCGCCTTCCTTCCAGAGTTGACTCTGGTGTTGTCAGAACCTGGACCGTTACAGTAAGGAGTCAGGAATGACTATCAGTCCCTTACAGATGGTTTTTAGAAAAGTGAACGCCAATTTTGGCGTTAACCCTAGCTTGAACTATGAGCATGTAATCGCGTTGTATACCTACAATTTTTAATTAATCGTTTTTGAGTACTTTTGACACGTATTAATGATTTTTTTTAAATATTTATAAATTAATAAAAGCTTGGTTTTCCCAAAACCAAGAAAAACGCAGATTTTTATGGTTGTGGAGAAACTTCTATTTTTATTATTGATTTACAAAAAATTATGCAGTATACGAAAAGGTATACACACGAACAATTAATTTAAAACTGCATACAACACGAATCCATGCTATTAGTTCATGCTAGGGTGTGCATGAAAATCGGACTTCAGGTTTATAAAAACCATTAAATAAGTACTAATTATATTAATAATCCATTTGATAAACAAGTAACAATATTTATGTTATGACTTTATTAAAAAAAAAGACGATAAAGCACGAAATTATGGAAGCAGGTTAATTTAGAATACTCCCCCCCCCCCCTTGGGGCCGCTTGCGGAGTCACGTAATTAAAATGCAAGCATAAAATTCGCAGGTCATGCGAACGGAGAAATACTTCCCTTTAGCCCTTGCAAGCCTGCCTTCGCGGTCTCGACGTTGAGGGAACCTTATAAAATCCCCGGGAGAGGGGTTTTAGGAACCGCCAAACATCCTGTATCGCAACCACGGCTGGCGACACGTGGTGGATGCTGTGATGAGCGTTCGGCGGGTAAAATGCGCTCCATGGATGTGCGAGGCTTGGGGAGGGTGGGGTGGTGTGGGGATGGGGGGGGGGCCTTCCTCCCCCTCATGTTCTTCCCCATTCAAGGGCAGGAGGTCAATCTGCGTAATGGACCCCGCAAGCTCCCACCCTTATCGCGCGGAAGTGTCGTGGTGTAAAATTGAATTGACGTCGTGGGGGCGCGGAAGAGAGAGAGCTTTGGGGAGAGAGAGAAAAAAAAGTGTGTGTGTGTGTGTGTGTGTGTGTGTGCTGCGCGAAGATTTGATCCCGCCCGAATTCCTGCAGGAAACATGCATACTTTATTTTTCTGGTTGCCCTTGAGAGGGCGTAAATTCTAGCGCATTTTGGTTATCGTGGTCCGTCCGTGAGAACTGTTCTGGCGATATTTTGCTTTTCTCAGATTTTGGTCATTTTTCTCACATTGTACCTACTGTTCTTACTCGAAGACAGTGCGATGCTCAATTTTAACTGCAGTGGATTATAATCCGGTGCACTCGTGAAAAAAAGGTGTTCTTATGTAAATTTTAATTAAATAAAAGCGCTTATTTTCTAAAATGTATTATTTTAACTATAATCGACTGTACGCTAGCCCATAGTACAGGACATACTAAAACATTAAATTTTATTATTGATCCATTTTATTTAACGTCCAACAGGCTTGAGTGAACGTGTCAAGCAGCCGAAACATGTGTATTCCTAGTTTGTATTCACTTTGGATTACGCCTGTGCATTCAACCCAATGCTTACATTTCGGAATTGCTATTGTTACGTTTCATTTTGCAACTTAAAATGTTCAATTTAATAACTATGTGGAATTTAAACGTTATTTACATAGTAATTTGTATTTATTTTGAACTTAAATAAAATCTTTTAATCTCAATCTCTGTAACGCGTGCTGATTGGATGTGGACCTCGACGGCGCGATGTTTGAGTGTCTGAAAACTTAAAATTATTATTTTTTTAATTTAAAGAATTTAATTTTATGAACAAGGAAGGAGATGGAGATTTAGAAAGAGAGACTCTTGCTACAATGGAAACATAGCGTCGATTAGCGGCGGTGCTAACAGCATTATAATTCGCCGTTATTTTGTTGGCTAAACACATTTGTCTAGTTTTATAAAAATATCAGAGTCTCAATGTATTGAGTAGCAATAATTTAGTGTCTGACAACTTATAACAACTAATACTGACGCTACCTAGTTTTCAGCCGCTAAATTATTATTGGCGAGTTAAATTTGCTATTTTGTGATTGCCAAAAAATTAAGAATAGTGCATATAAGTTAATGTTGAGACACTACATTACGTAACAAATTATATTTACGTGTAGTGGACGTGGGACAGCTCATTAGTAAGGAGTGTCTGGAACTCCGTGCTCCACTGAATTGATTTTACAGCCGAGTCAAAATTAGAAAACAATAAATTATATCCCTTATAAAAGATTTTCGCGGCATGAACTTATGATTTTTGGTGTTTGTGCTGTTTTACAACTGGATCACAAGTACATTTGCCTATGTATCCTGCCTAATTACCGTATAGCTTATTTAGGAAATCTAACAAATACTTATTGGAATATATTTACGTACAAACTTAATTAAAGGGTGACAAGTAGTTGTATAGTTAAGTTGGTATTGTGTCTTGTCTAATTTAAGGTTTAGTGCCATTATATTATGTCGTTTCATTATTGTGTTATGTGTGTTCTGTTTTTTTATTTTTTTTATTTTAAATAGTATAACTCCAGTAATAAATAGTAGAAATTTTATTTTCTATTAAAATAGTAAGTACCTACCCTTTGTTTTTCTTTATAAATATTTCCATTATAGAAGTGTTCGTCTGTTTTAACTAAATTTCATTTATACACGTAGTTAATCTTATTCAATTTTAATTTCGAAATTTATTATTCGAAGAATTATATTGATAACACTTCAACGTAAATATTTTCTTATGAGTATTAGAGTCAATGATGACATACAGTAAATCTATTTTCATACTATCTCATACTCTGGCTTTCGTAAAAAAATATTTGTTGTATTTTAATTGTTATTGCAATTTGTGTTATTTTATGTCACTCTAATCACATTAGCCTTGCTACGGTTCAAAGGTAAGGAACGTTACACGAGGACGTCGACAGAGTTTGTTGTTCACAACAACACCGACACTTACTATAATATTGTTATTTGTTTACCAAGTGGATATTACCAGATACAAAACGAAATAACTCGTGGCGTTTTTTTTTTTTTTAGATAACTTTTAGTTGCAGGCCTTGTTGAAATGTATTTGAATACAGATAACATTATTGTAAATTGAGCTTTGATTTTGCCCAGTTATTGCATAAATGTAACTATACCCCGTACTTCCTCAAAAAACAAAACGTGTTTCAGTTTAGTTAAAAATACAAATCAATCAGTACCTAAAAGTACCCGATGTAGTTTTTTGTAATATTATTTGGTCTTTTCTCTTTTATAATTTTTCAATTGGCTTAACCACGTATTCCTTTACGATAACCAGTATTAAGTATCTAGGCTGCTGCAGTAGTTATTTAATAGTCAATTGGCACGTTCAGTCAAAAAAATTTTGGGTGTAGAAATTAAAACAAGAAAGAAAAATGTGTATATATGTATGCAAATCATCAATAATGTTATTTATCTCTACTGTAGTCAAGGAAGGTGTTTAAAGTAGGTGATTTTTCAGCCATGCTGTTTTAGGCAGATTGAAAAGAAATGCTACCTTTTGTAGCTGTTACCATGGCGTGACTTTCGGGGAAATTTTTTATATAGTTTTTTTCGTTTTATGGTACATAGAGCCCAAAACCATCGTTAACTCAAAAGTTTTATTTATATATATGTGTATATATAATGTGTGTGTGTGTAATCACAATTTTGTGGACAAGAAACTATAACTGTCGCAATTTTTTACAAATCACTTCCCAACTAATATATAAAATATAGTAGTGGAAATTCTCGGTCGATTTCGTTAATAGGCAATATCCGACCAAAGGGGTAGAAATGAGAAAGGTTTTTTGAAAACCAGAGAAATCGCTGTAACTCCCATAATATGGAAAATATCACATCCGTTTGAACGTATCATAACTCTTAGGAGTAATACCAAGAACGGCTGTGTTAAAATGTTTTTGATGTGACCAACCTTAGCTGCAAGAGATACAAAAAACAAGGGTTGGAGGACAAAAAATAACTCCCTTCGTAGGCACAACATTGAGTTCTTACAAATTATGTATTAATCTTATAATTTTTATGTAAAACTTTTGTCTTCAACGATTTTTGATAAGACGAAACATTGCTGCAAGGGGTTGAAAAAAGGGGTTTTAAAATAACAAAAAAAAAAATAATAAAATCCTTACCCTGTGCATTATTTAATACTTAATTTTTATTATAAAACAAAAAAAAATCTATAATTTTCGTCCGAAAAATATTTTTTATATGACCAACTATTACTGCAAGGCGTGGAAAATAACAGGGGTTGAAAAAAAAAAAGCATAACTGCTTTAAAATGCACACTATCAAATCCGTTCGATTTGTTTGTAAACCACATAAATATTATCTAAAACTTTTGTCTGAAACAAATTTTTATACGACCAACGATAACTGCAAGGGTTTGAAAAAACAAAAGGTAGAATTTAAAAAAATTCGTAATTTCCATACCGTGCACACTATCAAATTAGTTCTATTTTATTGTAAAACCTTTGTTATATACAACTTTTGTCTGAAATAATTTTTTATACGACCTACAACGACTGCAAAGTGTCGAATAAACAGGGGTTGAATGACAAAATATAACTCCCTTATTGGGCACACTATCAGATCTGTTCAAATTTTTTGTAAGTCTTATAATTTTTATCTAAAACCTTTGTCTGTGACAATTTTTGATAAAACAAACCATTGTTGCAATGGGTTGAAAAAACCTGGGGTTGAAAAAGAAAACAAAATTAAACTTCCCTACCCGGTACACTATCGAATTCATTCTTATTTTTATTTAACGGTCTAAATATTGATTAATTATTCTTAAAATAATTTTTATTTACCCAACCATTACTGAAATGGGTGGAAATAACAAGGTTTGAAAGTAAAAAAAAAAGAGCATTACTTATATATGTGTGTGTGTGTGTGTGTGTGTGTGTGTGCGCACACACACACACACTTAATTAAAGCCGTTATAATTGCTGTATAAATCCTAAACTTCATCTAAATATTTGGCTGAAACCATTTTTGGTGAAACGAATTATTACCGTAAGAACAAGGGTTGAAATTTTAAAAAAAACATATCTTAGTATCAAATTCATTCGAAATTATTTACCTGGCAAATTTCTCCCTCCCCATCGCACGCCTTTTCCACAAAAATACATTTTGGTCCGAAAGTTGTACGTCGTTACTTTTGGCGGTATGTATTTTATTTCCCTTGCAATTTATGTGACATGTAACTATTGTTTGCTTTGCTGTTGCGTTGAAAAATCCGTGCCGAATTTTAAGATAATATTTCCGCTGTAAAAAGGTTGATGAATGGTTTAACGACAGCTGTAAAAGATAAGTGGTTTTCGACAGTCGTGTTTGAACGCAGAATGAACAGTTGCTCGTTAGTTGTAATGTTCGGCAACATATCTTCGCTGGTGCAAATGAAAAGAGGCTGCGGCTAGTTACTAAAACTTTCTTTTTGTTGTTAATACCTTTTTTTTGTAATAGATCACCAAATTGGTTTTTTAGTTTTTTTTTTTACACCGAGAAAATGCATTTTAAATGAAAAATACTTTTAAACTCCGTAGTTTAACAAACCAAATAGGCTTGTAATGTAAACAGAATTATTTCTGATTAGCAACATAGATGTTTTTTTTTTTTTTTTTTTCGCTTTTCAAATAGTTCAAAGGATGATTTATTTATATTTTTTTGTGACAGCAAATATTTTAAGAAAATTTTCTGCAACACGGAATTAACCGATTACTGTTGTTCCATTGTGCTTCTTGTTGTCTCGTCGTGTTGTCTATCTTCAAAATTTATTTTTAACTGTGACGTCCAATAAAAACCTTTTAACTGTAACTCTACGAGCTTGGTATTATTTTGTAGAACAGCATAGTGCAAGTTTTTTTTTTTTTACTTTAGTTTATTAACTGAGTTAAAAGCATTTATTTAAATTAATTATGTTAAAAATAAACAAATCTTAGAGAATATGAACGTAGTTGTAAGAAATATAGTTAGGTCCCTACATTTTTTAAATCATAAAAGTATCGAATTTCACTGCTGTTTGCGAGGTAAATATTTTAATTTGGGTAATGTCTAAACTTCCCTTCATTAGTATTAAGTAATTAGTATCAATAATAGCCTCGTCAGCATCACATTTTTTGTAGAATATTTTCTTAGTAGTTCTTCCAAACTTTTCCGCGCTGGTAACTTCGCCTGGACTTGAAAGAACTCGGAAGACATTTTCTGATTTGCAGGGTTCATTTTGAGCTTTACGTGAAGGAAGTTGTGCATCTTAAATTCCATAGCACTTTAATGTAAGGGAAAAAAGGGGAGAAGGGGGGGGGGAGGATGCACTGAAAATATAGGCGGAGAAGAAGTCACGTAAAGACTAGGTCTTAAAAGCTTAGCCTTTCCTCTCGGCTTTCCTTCATATCCTCAAAAACCTCCCTGCCATTTTTTTTTATTGATGATGCTCAGTTTATTACGAGATAAGAGCTGCGATATCCCGTGCATCGTTCATAAGTAGTTTTAGTACGTAATTTGAAATAACTTTTTTGTCACTTCTGCTTTTCACATTCTTGTACCGTATTTTCTAAACCATTGCGAACATAACGTTACGTATAATATTATAAACCATAATGTAGTTTTCCTGATGTATATATGCTTCAACTAAAAAGGCAAAACTAAACGAGTTATATTAAATTAAAATAAAACCGTGTTTGCCATTATTATAATGTTATTTACCAAAATATTCAACCAGAACTACGGCTCCAAAACTAGGTATTTAATCTATTTCCGTATGGCTGTGGGGGATTACGTATCCGGTTTGTAAGCAGGCAAATTATTTCATGGACACAAATACTATTTTAACTTTTTGTTTATTCGCTCTTGTTACGATGTGAAGTCTTTGATCGTTTTCAAATTGCTTTGCGTGGTGTATGGTAATTTTTTATTCACTGTGACCCGCCGTGCGCACGCAGGGTTGCCAACCCTGTTACTCCATCCAAGGTCGCTGTGAAGTTTTCATTTGCTTGTTGTTTGGCGTGGACTTGTACCGAAGTAAGTCAGTGACTTTGATGTTGAACGTTTTATTGACGGAATAAAATGGAGGCCGTTATAACTACATTGAAAACGTGTCCTCCAACAGTTGCCAATAGCGTTTGCGTATGCAGACGCGTGAATTAAAGAACACCAATTTTGGGCCGAACACGAACGCGAGAATGAAAAATTTAAAAAAAAATCGACGCGTGGTTTTACGCCTGAGGTAGGGTATTCAGGGATCGAATGGGGCTGACACTCATGCGCCATGTTGATTAGACGCCCGAAACATTGTCTGAAGTGACTGTTTAACGACGGAGATTATTATTAAATAATCAGACGCGTTCGATCACTATTTCCGCAATGTTATGGTCGTTACAATATGGCGATGGCGAGGTAAAAAAAAAGTGGTTTAAACTACGTCACAGCATGCCCTCTCCTGACTATTCCTAACTCCGGTGAACCACTCCACTTGCTCAACCACGTGTAGGTCTGCGTCTCTGCCACATTTATCGGTCTGCAACGAGCAGTTAGTTCGAGATGTCGGGCGCGAAGTTGGATGTAGTGTCTGTGTTGGTCTCCTGCTCGTTCGTAAGGGTTGGAGGGGGTTTGGGGGGAAGCTGTTGTCCTCCGCCGCGGCGCTATCTGCGCTCGCGAGTGCATTGTTGTAGCCTTATCGTCTCCTTCAACACCTCGCGGCAACCAGGGTTCGCATCCCTGACAGGCCATCCAGGCAGATAGTGCTGGGGATGGTTCCTTGCCCCTGGCCGCGACTCATTTACTCTCCCAAGTTTCTCGAGTTTCACGTGGGATGCCAGTCTGTGATCGCCTCGTAGTCCACTTCGAAACAAATCAAACCAAAATTTAGAAGATTGCTGGCTTTCGCAACCATTGTCTAAGAAACTAGCTTGGTTCGAATTCACAAACACGCAGAAAACTAGCCCAAATCTCCCATTTTAAATGTTAAATGCGTGGGCAGCATAGGGAAATTTGGTGGAAGGCCTTAGAACAATGTCACGGCACAGACTAAAACAATGGGCTGACAACAACGAGAAAATTACAAGGACCTTGGACAACACAGTGATAAAAAAAAAAGAGGAACACGACGATGATACTATACAGGTAATCTGGACAATCTTGGGTTTCGATGTTAAGCCTCATCGAAGTGCTAGATTGTACCGACGGCCGACTGGCCGAGACAGAAGCCAATAGCAGGAAAGCGTTACCCTGATTGACTTGACACCAGAGCCAATAGGAAGGGGCCTGAAGGTCTCTGACAGTATGTTTGTGTTTCTTTGTGTGTATGTCTTTACCACCTTCAGTTGATTTATCAACCCTTATAAATGCCTACTGCAATGCAGAGTGAAACGTCGGTACAATCTACCACTTCAGTCTACCCACCAACTAATATCTCACAAAGAAAAAAAAAACCTTCATGATAGTCTTTATAGTATCAGTTAAATTTGAGGTGTGCTTGTGATATAATTTGACGCGTTATTTATGTTAATGTTATATTCGCGACATATTTCTATGAGGTTTTGAGCGCTTAGCGTGCGTGGTCGACTCCCTACGCTTTGTAGTTCGCGTCTCGGGTGTTTTTTTTTTATCTCATTTTAGTATGTAAACTGCATCCGATTAGTAATTAGTAGGGACCGGAAAAATTCGCGGGTTCAATGACCTCCAGGATGAACTCCATAGTTCTACGTACACTCCGTCAAATGCCACCCACTCATTGGCTGCTGTCTTGTGAGACGTTCCAGCTTAGCAGCCTGTGATTCGATAAAGCTTTGGTTGGGGTGTTTCTCATTGGCCCAGAGTCACCCAGGTGAGTTGTGAACCAATAGCAGAGGCAGCACTGAGGCATAACGATTTGTATTTTAGCCTATCGCGAAATGAATTCGCGAATTTTTTTCCGGTCTCTAGTAATTAGTCGCTTGGAGCGAGGGAGAAATAATGAAGAGGAAGGGAACTGGGGTACCGCTGTGTTCACACGAGCGGGGGTGAGAATGATGGTCGTCTCTGCGAGCTGGACAGTGTGTGTTTCGGCACGCACATTCCCTCGCACTCGTGGCGGAGGCGATGATTTAGAGCGCTCCGCGAGGCCGCGAAGGAGGGCGGGAGTGTGCCGGCAGTTGGCAGCCGTGTAGAGAAGCAATTAACGACAAGGAAGCGAGGGCCGGCTGCTAAGTTTAGCCGCGGCGCGCGTTTGGCCTCTCAGGTGCGAGATTTTCTTTCGGTCAGGTGGAATTGAAAGAGGGGGAAAAAAAAATTCCCATTCGACACAGCCCACAAACTTAGGTGGATTTCGAAGTACCTATTTTTATTCTGGAAATGTTTTGGAATCTTCTGTAAACAAAAACTTAATGTGCATAACAACCTTAATGTTTGCCAGTATTCAAAAAACGGTTCGATTTAACACTTTCTTATATTCCATGCAGCGAAAATATTTTGAATGTTTTTAACTTGATGCGTACAGCATTGAATGTCGTAACGAATTTCATATTAAGCCTACATACTATGGCATTTATTTTTGTCATCCAAACACTATTTTTTCATCCCTTGCCCTAATGCATGGCCGTATAATTTTTTTTTGAATAAAGGTTTAAGGTAATATTAAGTTGGTTAATAATAAATTCTGACGAATTTGATACTAAGGAATTTTTAATTTCAACCCCTGTTTTTATGGTAATAGTTCGTTTCATCAAAAAATTGTTTCAACCAAAGGTTGTTCGCGCCATCCGCGACAGAGGGCAATACCCTGGTTACACATTTCCGTTCCGTGTTACTTCCGTTCAAATTCACTAAATTAATCCTATCAAATGCCGTATCTATCGTTTATGAGGTGTTCTCTGTATATTGTATTATTCATCCGAAACTTTGCAACAAGCTTGTTGGAGTTATAAAAAATATTTATTTGTACAGTGATTAAAAAATATGGGTTTAAAAACGCGTTAAATATTTTTATCAAATTTGTTACATACCAGTTTCTTGATAATTTCAGTTTGGGGGGAGGGGGAGAAGTATTGAGCATCAAAGTAAGAGTATTTCCATAATGGTCCATTATACACCCTGAATCTGTAAAATAACAAAGAGTAAAAATTTCTGCTGACGAGTTGTAAATGACTGGTAAATCCTCGAATTTTACTATAAATCTTTGCTTTTACAGTGGAATCCGTTAGGAAACCAGTGAAAGCCACTGATAAAATCTGTGTTTTTTAGTTGCTGAAATAAACTGCAGGAATCCGCCGATTCAAGTGGGCCCCTGCTTTTAAGCGAATTCTCTTGTCGACTTAAAACTGATTTGCTGCAGTTTCAGCTACCACTAACTTGGGAGTGCAGAAGAAGGATGCGGCGCTAATTTCTGTTTTCTCTGTTGTTTCTTGCAGGTGAGTACCGCAGTGCTCGCAGTTCGGTGTTCAAAACCTGTGGTGAGTGTTGGTTTGCTTCTTGGTTCTTGGCACTGGAGACAGGAGACGTTTGCGGGTTGATAAAGTGACAGGATAAACTAAAAAAAATAATAAGTGCATGCCGGTGTGACTTTTACCGGGTAACTTTTTTCCTTACTCTTCCTTGATGTATTTGGTTCTACCCAGTCAATACTTTGGACATGTATCTTCTGTAGTACAACTGCGAATTTAGAAGGTCCTCTGCCGGGACTGTGGCTGTGAAGTCTAGCCCAAACCGCAAATTTTTCCTTTCTCCAATTCTAATTTAATCATCGAATCTTCATGAAAATAGCCCATTTCGTGGTTGCAAATGTCATGGGTTTTTTTTTTTTTTTGGAGACACTACGTAGATGTGTGAAGTCGAAGTGTCTGGTTCTAGTTCAGTGTGTATGTACCAAGTCTATCAGTGTTCTCTGCCTAGACCTCTTTACTTATCACTTAACTTGCTTGCATCTATTGTTTGTAGTGAAACGAATAAAAATTTAAGCTTTTTAAACATTAATTAGAATGATTTTCTGGAGCTTATGCATAATTAATGATTTGAGATATAGTAAACAACTTAATAACTTTTTGATTACAACGAACTATTTCAACAGTAGGTACACATGAATTTGAGAAATAAGTTCGGATGGTTGAAGAAAATTTCAAAGCCAATTTGTGTACTTTTTTTTTTTTTAACATAAACGGGGACTACAGTAAATTCACTATGTAGAGAATATGTCTTAAGACTTTTTCTATTAATCACCAAATTTTCTACTGATTGAATAAACAAGCTGAATTGCAGTTAGGTAGCAATGATAATTACAACTATGCACTAAAGTAAAACTAAAATTTCAAGTGTACTATTATGTAGCATTTTTTGGTCGCTTTTAAGAAATGAGACCTGAAACTTTGAGAAATGGGCTGTACTGTAGTTATTGTTATTTTGACATATTGAAGGAAGCGATAAAGGTGACATAGGTTGGATATACAGAGATAAAAATAAAGGGTTAGAGGTATAGAGATTTATACAGTTATATTTATATATATACATATATGAAGATACCTATAGAGATGAAGAGATGAATATAAAGATATAGAGATATAGAACTAGTAAGATAAATAAAGTTAGGGAGAGATGAGCTAGATAGATTGATAGAGATGCTTTGATGTTTGTACAAACTTTATATATATATATATATATATATATATATATATACACACACACACACACACGAAGAGGCATTGCAATGCATGCCGGGCATTAGCTAGTCTACAATAAAAATGTTGTTCACTCCCAATTTCAAAAGCGTACCCTAGCCTTGGGAAGCACTTTAACTAACTTTAACCTAGACAATACACTTATACATATTAGTAAAGATTAGTATAAAACCATAATTTATGCACTTTTTTTAAGAAAGGGGCTTTGATAAGAGCATCGTTGTCTTACATATCAAACAAGCATCATTTCGAAATCTATATTAGTTAATTAGTTACAAGCAAAATGAAAATAGCATTGAATGTTATGAGGTTGACGCGGGTTGCGTAGTGCCCCTGAAACGCTGGAGTGGCCTCTTAAGAGGCCGTGTCAGTAAATGTTTATTTCCAATATTCTGCTCTAGAAGTTCTCTCTTTTAACAGTGAGATTTAGTGGCTTTTTCAACCGAAGGAACTGTAGCCGCAGCGCGTGATAAAGCTACTATACCCTTATCACAGGATTAGTGGGAAGGTTGACAGCTCGAGTTTACTCGACGAAAAATGTATCTGGTTCCTCGACAATCTGAGAGGATGACAATCTGACCGGCGGCTCACTAGGAAATTGCGGATGCAGGGATTCAGAATCAAGAAACCTCACTTATACAACTATGGTATGAGTCGAATCTAAAAATTTTAATACTTTAAACGTATCGGAATACAATTAATCTTCAAACATGTGGTAATTATTCTTTATCTGGATGTAATAGTCCGTGATAAATAATGTTAGTTGACATTAAAAAGTATACGAAATTCATCATGTAACGTTTTAAAAGGATAATAACATAAATGCATATGCTTAGATATTGCATATGCATCACACACAATCTAAATACAATCTCACTTAAGTCAGACTACCTAATTTTTTACAATGCACCATCATACAGTTTAACAGAGGTAGGTGAACCTCTTATCGACGTTGTTTCAAAGAATTTAAATTTACAAATATTACTATTTATCTTAATACGATATGTAGCCTACCTTTATGAATACGAACATACAAAAAAAATATTGAATTTATCACATTACACGAGACTAAAACACTAACAAAACTTAATTTTATACATTGCTGTAGCATATTAGAAGACGAAATAACTCACAAGACTAACATTAAGAGGGCTGCATTACAAATTTACTTTACAGAGAAGAAAATATCCTTTCAGGATATTTCATTACCTCATTGATTACATAATACTGCCGTTGATGTGATCGTAGATATAAAGTATTTAAAAAATATATTCCATTATGTTTATGTAAATATTTTGAAAACGTTATTGCTTAAAGATGCTCATTATTTAAATAATAACGAATCTTTTACTTTTATGTACTGAACAAACAAAATACTTATAAGTTAATAAGAATAAGCTTAGTTGAGTAACATCTTCAATTTGTATTGAATTCAATGTACATATCGAAAATCATGTACAATGAATGCAACAGATTGAATTCAATAAATATTTGATCTTGTGAAACGGCCATAATATTGATGTAGATTAGGGACCGGAAAAATTCGCGGTTTCGACGGCCTTCAGGATAGACTGCACATTCCCCTGTACACTCGGGCAAATAACGGCAGTTCATTTGCTGCTGACTTGTTAGTCGTCTCAGCTTGTTTGTCTGTGATTCGATCCTTCTTTGGTTGGTGTTTTATAATTGGTTGAGATTCGTCCAGATGAACAGTAAGCCAATAGCAAAATCATCTAAAAGGTATATGTATTTGACTTCTAGCCTATCGCCGAATGAATCCGCGAATTTTTCCGGTCTCTATTAATTATAGATGCTCACATGCATCGTGAGAGTCCGTATAAAGCCTATTACAATTCTATAAGTATACATTAAAATGCTTTTAAAATATACATGTGTAATATAATTAAAACTTGTTTAAGTAAGATCATCACAAAAAAAATGAAAATCCTTCAACAGTAAGTGATGTTTTATAAGATTTTAACAAAACACACTTACAATAAGAGAATACTAATCATACCACATAATTCAACACAAAATATACATTCCAGTAGGCGCTACGTAAAAACAACTTCTATTTTTATGCTGATAACTCTGCATTGTTTTATATATATCATTATTTCTAACTTTTAATATTCTCTACACATTAACTGAAATTACTTATTTACAGAGTCTTAGCTAATGTTGGTCTGTACCACATACAGTTCGTACGATATCTCTACGCAAAACACATACAGTTCATTATTAGTAATATCAATTATATTTCATGAACATAATGAAATTAGTATAGGCCCTAGGTTGTTCACTGTTAATTGAGTACTTCTGAAGTATTTTCATTGTGAGTTAACATACATACCAAATGCCATTCTTCCAGTAAAGTTACAAAGAAGACAACAAGATAATATAAATATGTATGTAGTACCATATTTTAAACCCCTATTAAATGAATAATAACTCAATCTCTATTCTGGACTATTAAGTAATAATTTTTATTAATGTTATTTATAACTTAAATAAAATGACAACTAACAAATTAGTAAAAAAAATATAATTACGTGCGATATAGTGTGACATTTGTACTTGGACGGCAAACGAATATAATAAAATGTCTATGACAATGTTAACTTTACTCATTATTATGGAAAGAAACAAAATGGGCAGATAAGTATATTCTACGCTGACATTTAAAAATGCTCAATTTAAAATGAACATTCCAAGAAAATTTATTTTATATCACCACAAAAAATCAAACTGCGGCGTCATTTTCCCGATGACAAACAAAAAAGTTGTATGGTCGCGAATAATACATTCGTATGGCGTCACATCAGCGGAATATTCCCTTGGCATAAATGTGTGAATTCTGTGGCACTAATGGAGAAGTAAACCTTCGCTCGAACACAAAAACAAATGAACGAACAGCTTTTTTTTTTTTGATAAGATGTGTAATCGGAGACCCCTGGGGTGGTTGAAGAGTGTCAGGTCGGTCGCCAGACCAGATAGTAAAAGCTCAGGGGCTGAGGATAGAAAAGGCATATCTCCAAATTATTAAGTATAAATGTTGTCATGTAATAGTTAAAGACTTGATTACACCCAGGTTTATAAACCCATCATGATCATGAAAACACTGATCGGAAGGTAATGTGCAATACATTTCAATGGCGTTTTCAGTTTTTGCTAAATAATTATAAATATAAGCAAAATTTCAATGTATCTGGACAAATCAAAATATTGATAATATTATTTTCATCACAGAAATAATATATGATATGATAAATAAATTTGAAAAAAGCTGTTATGTTAAATGTATTGTATACTTTCAGTAGGCAAAATTTCCGGCCCCTACCTCTTATAGACTTTGAGAAAAACTGCCTTTTAAAATAACATTGATATAGATAGGAGCGCAAATTTGTGACACGGCCTCTTAAATGTGATGGCGGGCATTTGGCGTGTCGCGTGTCTCGCTTGGTTCTTGAGCCAGGCCTGTGGCTGCCGCGGGAGCTGGGCTTCGGGCCGCATGGAGGGGGAGCAGGCAGTTGCCCGCGGCGGCAGGTGAGGCATGCGCGCCAGGAATGTCGGCCACCGGAAGTGAGCGCCTCACTCCATCCGCATCCCTTCTCTTTTTTTTTTCATCCCTGCCACGCCACTACCAAGAACTTCATCCCGGTCGCCTTCCGTAACGGGAAGCCTACAACTCACGTAGTTTCGGTTCCCTACCACGTTCGTGCAACTTCGGATTTCTCTCAAAAATTGAAATTAAAAAAATCGAAGGGTTGGGTTAGGTTAGGTTAGGTTAGGTTAGGTTAGGTTAGGTTAGGTTAGGTTAGGTCAGTCACAACATGCTTGTTTTCATTGGAAACTTCTGATTTAGCGGCTGAAGTGGCGTTAATACCAAAACGCAAAACTTCGGAAATCTTCGGAAATTCTTGCAGGGAACCGAAACTACGTGAGTTGTAGGCTTCCCTTCCGTAACACTCGAACAAGAGCCACGACTTGCAACAACATATTTTTGAAACTGGAATAATTTTTTTTTTTTAAATAAATATTTTAAAAATTAAAATCTAATTGCTTGGCCTTTTCTTTTTAACGGTTCTTGCAGTACGCCATTGCTGATGTATGTCGTAGAGAAAACCCCGAAGAACGGATAAAAGAAAAAAAAATGAATACACAAACTCATAAAACAATCAGCCGATGTCAAATCGTCGCAACTGTTATTGTCTTGGGAAGCCCACTTAGTCTGTGCTGTCGTCGTTGTGTTGTCAGAATACCTGATTTAATGTCATAGCTGGGTTCGCATGTGCATCGCTAATTATGATTTTTTAGTTGTTGTTTTTTTAATTCTATCCGTTGTTGCATTGGTTCGTTTTAGATTTAAAAAAAAACGATACTATTTACAAACAGTTTGAGCGGATTCGTTAGTGTGCCTACTAAGGGAGTTAACACCCTTATTTTTACGCCCATTGTAATGGTTGGTCATATAAAAAAATGTATTTAGACAAAAGTTTTTCGTATTACTCCTACGAGTTCTAATACGTTCGAACGGATTCAATATTCGTCATATTATGGGAGTTATAGCAATTTTGCTGTGTTTAAAATACCATCTGCATTTCTACTCCTTTGATTGAATTTTGCCCGTTAACGAACTCGACCGAGATTTACCGTTACTATATTTTATGTATCAGTTTGGAAGTGATTTGTGCAAAATTATTGCAGGTGTAGTATCCATAAAAATGTGGTGTGTTTGTGTGTGTGTGTGTGTGTGTGTGTATATATATATATATATATATATATATATATATATATATATATATATATATATATATAATGACTACCTATTGAGGCGGTGTGTGTGTAGAGATATATATATATATATGTATATATATGTATATACACATACATATATATAAACCGCTACAATAGGTAGTCTTTCTTCGAAATTTATCTATAAAAAAACTGGACATATAGATTACCTTGGTCCAAACAGTCAACTTGATCTGCACGGATTGCATAAATTGTGAGGTTTATTATTGTATTATCAATATAATAGTAATTTTCGTTCTATCAGTCACGTTTTGCCTTTTAGTAACTTGCGTTATTTTTTTGACGTCTCATAGTTGCTCTTTAAGGGCCCCTTCTACCTGAACACACATACGGTATGCAGAGACACAGGCTAAAACCACGCGATTTAAGAACTGCTCAAGATATCAGAGTGGTGTATGTTTAAGGAAAGTATTTAAGAATAACGCTTAGGTTGGTGAGTAGTTCTGTTTCCGGGTTAATTTTTTTTTAAGAGTGTCGATGGTTAAACACGTGTTTTCAGAATAATCTTAAGGCATGAAATACCCGGTGCACTTAAAGGACTCGCAATTCACGTTTATCTTCATTTCTCCGCCATAAAATCTTATGGTTACTGGGGGGGGGGGGGGAGACCTTAATCTTCTTTATCTTTCAAGCACGTTCGTGCGAATAGTATTATATTTAAATTTTCTTTACATGCATATAAGAATTTATTTGTGCTGTTAAAACAATTTTTTTTAAAGATTGTATGAAAAGGTCATGGGGAAAAAAAAAGTCCCGAAATTGTTCGACCGTGTATTAGCAGACACCCTGTTGGATGGAAACCTGTCCGCGTTTCTCGACTAATGAAATTTCGGCGGGTGACTACGGGCGCGCATAAACAGCGGCGCCGTCTGCGGCTCGGCGACGCTAATTGACGCGCGCCGGTGTGCGTCAGCCGCCGGCGACGCAGTCGTTCCCCGCCGTAGCTCAGGCGTCGCCTGCGAAGCGGTCGCAAGCCGTCGTTGCTTCGCGTTCCAGCCCCGGCTCTCGAGCTACACGGTGCCGGCGCACGAACTGCGCGATGCTGCGTCCCGACTTCCGTTGCGTTAATTCAAACAAATCTGTTGTAGTAGGAAAGATTCTGTTGACCCAACAGAATGATTTTGTCAAGTCAAATGTATATTTGGTTAGGTGTAACAAATTATTTTGGTTACTCACCGAGTTTGGTTAAAACAAACAAAATATTTTGTTCCACCAAGTAAATATTTGTTTCGCCATAATTTATATAAATAAATATTTGTTTTATTCAAACAAACCTTTTTCTCTGTGCATGTTTTTAAGAGAAATACGCCTTCCTGAAACTTTTAAAAAGACGCTGACTTCAGTACGTAGAAGCCTGCGATGTTTAAACTTTCACACAGACAAAGAAGAAAATAACACTTTTCAAATAAAATTATTGAAAATTTTCTTTTCTTGTTAACGTAACGTGAATTATATATTAAAAAAAAGCCCGCGATAGAAATTTTGTTTTCTACTGTTTTATGATTTTAAGCGAACGTTTAGTAACGTCTTGCGGATTGCGCGCTTTAAAAACGACCACGATTTTCTTGCGTCGGTTGCGTGTTGCGACGTTGCGTTTCTTGCGTTGTTTATAAACTCGGACTTAGGCCCGGGTTTTCATGATCTAGACAAGGAATGAATCAGCGCAAGGACGTTACTAATATTTACGAAAAATCTGGTCTTTAGTTTATATTATTATCTTAATTAATCATAAGGATTTAATAATTCATAACATGACTCACATGTCTTGGGTACGATAGGCTACGTTTCGGCAGCGACCACATGCAAATGGCTAACCCACAGTAAAACCATTTTACACAAAATTATCAATAAAATTGTAATAGTCCATATAAATTGAAAAAACAAATTTAGAGAAATGTACTTACCTTCAAATAGTTCCGTGAGATTACTCAACCCCCATTCGCATAGCTTTTGTCTCGTGTAGTCGTCCATTGTCCTCGTTCATAAAAGAGAAAATGTGCTTGGGTAGCGGTAGCGGAAACCGCGGTGTGATATGGGAATAGTTCCGTAAACGAACACTGCGCATGCGCCGTTTAGAGTTTTGTTTAGACCACAGACCACTCCTGGTTGGCCCACTAAAATATTTTGTGCACTACAGCATACTTTATAAGTGCCAACAATACTTTAGTAAGAAACACTGTTACAAAACCCCAATAGTGTGCTCCACCAAACAAACTTTGCAGAACTGACAAAATTATACATTATGTACAACTAAATATCTGTGGGTGCTACAAATAATTATTGAAAGACTGGGTTGCAAAATTTATTTTGTAGGTTGCCACAAAACCATTTCTTTCAGTGTAGTGTTTACTAAATTATTTTTTTGGGACTGACTACACTGTAGAAATACTTTCAGTTGAAACATAATTATTGGTTTTGTAAATCTCTCTGCAAGCTTTATCTTTAACAAAGGAAAATTTCCAATTTTAAACCCTAAAATTGTTATAACAAAAACTATTGAAATCGACATGGTATTTTTCGTTCCTGTATCTTCCAATTAATGGGCCATTACACCCCGCCATCTGGGGTGGCGAAGTATAATGAAAATAAAAAATGGCCGCAACTTTCAGTATAGATGCTTTATTTAATTATTTAATTTTTTGACCAGACAACCTACGGGTGTTAGCTTTAGACCAGGGGTTCCTGCAGGTAACGAAATTAACGAAAATAATCCCTAAATAAATACTGGAGTCGCGAAACTTTAATTTCAAGCAACCCTACGCTAACTTTAAATTGTTTTGACACGTTCAGTTTATAAGCTCATAATAAACACAGATAGTTGGTAATTGTTAAATTAAATCTATAGGAAATTAAATTTTGAAAAAGGTTTCAGCTGTGATATAAAATACGTTTCGTTATTAAAATGTCCTGAAAAAGTCCTTAAATGGTTTTACCGTGTATTTGCAGGTATCCTGTAGACACTTGTTGAACTTGACAAGCATGGTCTAATTAATGGCAGGGGTCTCCATATCTTTTAGCCCAAGTGCCACACTGACTTCTCCAAGATTCGAGGGCCCAGACCGAGCTACCTTTCATACCAACACACTGTACAACTATGGCGGGCCATAGTTTGGAAGACCCTGGTCTAGTGTAACTGTTGCGAGACATCTGCAGTAGCCCGGTCACATGTTGGAGCCTGTTTATTAATACCAGATATCACTATGTTAAAAAGACGTAATGTATGCTTAATCGTGGCAATACACAACAAAGTGTAAACTACGGGACTACGAGACACTGTGTGCACTGGTATTTTTGACGTGATAACGTCTTATAAATCGATGAACGCCGGCTGCACGCACGAAAAAGCATGAATCATTGTCACGTTCCGCCTGAGCCAAGCGTGCAAGAACCGGCCAACCACCGTGTGAGAAAATCTTCTTTAATAGCAAACAGGTTAAGGCGGGCTTTTTAAAATCAGCAATTTAAAAAAAATTTGATATATTTGTCCAATTTCGTCATTTCAAATTAACAATTTATTGACATTGATTTGATTTCAGTTTATTTCTATAACTAATTGTTCGTGATTATATTTAAACAAATTATTTAAATTAAATTTGCATAAACTGTAAATAATATTTGAAAATTAAAAAGTATGTAATTTTTCATCAATGTTTTCTTATGACGTTATCACGTAAAATTATCGTCCGTAAACCGACTTTACAGACAAACCCCCCCCCCCCCCTTTTTTTTTTTAACGTCAACTTTGCGCCAGGTATCCACGCCATATCAGGGTTTTGACGGCAAGACAGGCCGTGCAAGAGTGCGGTATTGTTTAAAGGTATTTAAACCGCAATTCTGTGGTTCGGCATTTTGCGTAATGCGGCACCAATCAGAATTTTTTTTCCCGGGTGGATTCCAGATGTTGACCTTGGCATCTAGGTCGCTTTACTGCGCTGCCGGTGTTTTTCGTTCTCTCGGGGTTAATCGTTACTGGCTTTTTTTTTAAATTTCTGTGCAGTGTCTTTTTTTTTTAGCGGGTTACATTTGACCGGTACATTTACGTAATGAATTTTGAAAGAGAACCAACGTTCACATAATCTGTATGTGTATTCTTTCTGTAGATAAGCTAATTACAATTTTTATTAAATATGTAGAATCATTTTTTTTTTGTATTTTCGATGTATCGATATTGACGTATGATAAACCTGCAAAGTCGATATTCCGGCTTTGCCGTGTTCCTGAACGTGCTGGAAAGTCGCCCGTCTAACCGGGAACACATGCTGTGTGCAATCTTTATAAGAAACCACGCAATATGAAAAATGTGAGAGCGGATGAGTAGTTCTGTTTTGTATTTAGTTTTCAAACTGTAATTTCTAGTGTAAGTGAAAATAACAAAATGCGTTAACTAATTTTTAGGCATTAAAAATATCCGGTAGAGATTCTTGAAAGCACTCGAGCAACTTGCATTACGCCTTCATCTTCGTTTCTCAGCCATAATATGTTATGGTAACCGCTAAAATTTCATCGTTACCCCAATGCACGACGAGAAGACTGCGCGCCAGACCACAGCATTTGCGCTTACAGGCGATACAACGCTGGAAGCACCGGCGAGCTTCACCAACACAAATACACCTTCTGGCGCGCGCTCTCTCTGTCTCGTGAATAGTATGTGCGAATAATGTCTCTGGTGCTAGTTTCTCCCCCCCCCCCCCCCCTTCCCTTTTTTTCCCTCCCCCCTCCCCCTCTCCTCTTCAGGACGTGACTGGTTGGATTCCCCCTATAGAGGTAGGCTCGTCGTGGATTGACATGGACATCGCTTTTTTTTTTTTTCTGGCGACTCACGCGACCGACGTGTTTTTTTCCCCTCTGGAGAGCCACAATCGCCGCCTGCTTATCAGCTGATCGGCCGTCGCGGAGTCACGAGGTGCCGACAGCTCGCGTAGCGCTCGCAGTGTTTCCTCCGCGATTTATGGGAGCCGACTCCCCTCTCCTTTTGTTTTCTCCTCCCTTCTATCCCTGTCCCATAGGCAGTGCACGTATAATCCCACCACGGCCTCTCTCCACAGGGGCCGTCGGTAGGGAAACAATGACCCGGGGAAAGTATTTTTTTTTTCTCCCCTCACCACCCCCTCATCCGTTGCCTAACGTAAAACTTTTCAAATCCCCCCCCCCCCCCCCACACACACACAACACACACATTAAAAAAAGTATATATCTAAACGCTGTAAACTTAACCGTAGCCGTAGTTGTTTAACGCGTAATGGAGCGTTTACACGGGTAGATCAAACGGGATAGCAACTAATGCTGTCGCGTTTACTCTACCTGTGCAATCGATCCTGTCTGTTACTGCCCCAGTTGCTATCCCGTGTTAACGCTCCTTAACTTGCGAACATGAAAGGTTTCCTGCGACTTAATTTAGCAACTACCTGATGCACCCGGGCATTAATAATACAGACAGGATCCTCTCGCACTGCTCTTTATGCGTGATTGGGGCGCATTCATAAGTGCTGTTTCGGTACCTGTGTTAGCTGTTTAAATATTTTATTTTATTTAGATATGTCGTGATCAGTCAATGAGTAACTGCCACGCTACTTAAGGCCCTCCTTTGCTCCGTATTGAGAGTCCACCACTGCCCCTTCTCGTGGGTACTGGCGTTTATTCCTATAACTAAATTCCTTCCACGGAATTATGTGTGTTGTCTAAGCTGATATTGACTTATTCTCTAAGTGTTTATGCATTCATCTTTATTGTCCATTCCTTTTTTTTTTTCTATGACATCCAGTGAAACCAGCAATGGCGTGTGTTCAAGATATGTGTTGTTTTAAACCAACCTTCCGCAATTGCGAAAAATCATTAAAAACCTATTTTTATTTCTATGTTTATTACCTTTGTTTTTAAATGCGTTTACAACAAGTTTATAAAGTTATTATGTTAGGTTGGTTAAGTTTAGTACCTATTGTCGTAAAATTACGTACGTTTTGTGAGTTGGCCAAATTGTTAGGTGTTAAAAGAAGGCTTTTAAAAGCCTTAACTTTGCCAGAAAGTCGAGAATAGATAAATAAGTAAATTGTTGATGGGTACCTTGCCTTGAAGTGACGGTTGTGAAAATCAGTTCTCGCTCAGCAGATGCGTAGGCATGTGGGGAATTCTCGCGGGCTCTCTCACGTTATGCAATAAATTCCAACCCCTTTTCTCCCGGCCCGACGCCCGCAAGCAGGACTGCACCGAAAATGGCGTGCACAACGCCGGTTTACAAACCCAGGGAAGGACATCAAAGGCTTTGATTTCAAAAATGGGCCGTCAAACGGCGCGTTGAGCTCCAGGTTTTGCCGCGCCATTTACAAACCGCTCGAGGTTCACTGAAAGTGTCTTGATTACTAGAGACCGGAAAAATTCGCGAATTCATTTCGCGATAGGCTAAAATACAAATCGTTATACCTCAGTGCTGCCTCTGCTATTGGTTAACAACTCCCCTGGATGACTCTGGGCCAATGAGAAACGCCCGACCAAAGCTTTATCGAATCACAGGCTGCTACGCTGGAACGTCTCACAAGACAGCAGCCAATGAGTGGGTGGCATTTGACCGAGTGTACGTAGAACTATGGAGTTCATCCTACAGGTCATTGAACCCGCGAATTTTTCCGGTCTCTACTGATTACGAATGCTATAGACCTGCAAAATTCGCGGATTCATTCGGTGATAGGCTAGAATTCAAACACATATACCTCTTAGAAAATTTTGCTATTGGCTTACTGTTCATCTGGACGAATCTCAACCAGTTATAAACCCCTCAACCAAAGAAGTATCGAATCACAGACAAACCAGCTGAGACGACTTACAAGTCGGCAGCCAATGAACTTGCGTTATTTGCCCGAGTGTACAGGGGTATGTGCAGTCTATCCTGAAGGCCATCGAAACCGTGAATTTTGCAGGTCTCTATCTTTTAAGAACCGTCGCACTTGCCTGCACAAGTTTTCGTTTCATGGTTTCGTTCAGATATTTCAGTGGGACGATGTAGGACACTCGGGCCTTTTGTAACACGGTGAACGCTGGCTACAACCGACTGCAGCGATCCTGGCGGCTCAGCCTGAAGAACGCCGCCGTCGAAATTCGAACTCCCGTGTGTTGCAATGGACGATCTCGGCACAGATTTTTATCTCTCGTCGTTTTGAAAATTTGTTGTTGTAGAAAATGAAATTTGCATGAATGCTTTAAGATCGTGAAATGTTGACCTTAATTTAAACATGACAACAAAATAACAGGTGATTCAACTTTTAATAATGAAACATACCTAAACTTGAAAAATCGATTTTTTGGAAATCGTTCATATTTCGTAAATGATACAACGAAACATGTTAAAATAGTTAATTTCCAATAGCAGGTACTCATCTAAAAAAAAAATTAAAACTCTAAAAAAAAATTTTTGGAGAACTGCTGTTCCGAAAAAATCGTTAAGTGTTTTTAATGTCGCTAACTAACCAACCATTTACAAAAAATTACAACATTTTAAATACAATTAACTTAACTTAAACAACTGTCTAAAACAGAATTTCATTGAGTGATAGTAGTGTTCGAGAGGACTAAATTAAACGCGATGCGAAAATAAAAGAGGATGAATGAGTAAACCCCACCCCTCCCCTCTTCTTACATCTACCATCTGTAGTCGTGTTTTATTAACAGCTCTAGCGAGTAAATCTTAAAAATCCTGAAAAGGCATTGTATAAAGAGTTGTGTCATGAGATGTTTCATGGCAAGATATTCTCAAAGGCCCCCCCACCCCACACACACTTTTTTTAATCCCTTTCCCCGTATAAAACCCTAGTTTCTCATTTTACTTTTACCCTCGTGGTTGCTTGAATCATCAGGTTGTCCACATTTGTAAATTCAGGGAAGCTTAAATTGATCAGGGGACATTCAGATTTGCTTGAAATCTTAAGACACACATTTCTTTCAAATTACTCTCACATTCCCCGTCTTGTCAGTGTTTATTTGTGTTATTGAGACGGCATGATAAGTGCGACATTCGCTGGGGGTTGTAGTGCCGTGTCGCCTCTAAGCGCAAGGCTCTTAACGCACAGTCTTCTCGTCGTGCATAGGACAACCATGATATTTGAGTGGTTGCCATAAAATTTTAAAGCCTATAAATTAAGATTAAGTTGTATTGTAATGCAAGTAATTTCACTGTTTTAAAGATCACCCGGATTTTCCTGTCTAAATAAATAAAATCATTCTGTACACATGAGTTACTCTCCCTAAAAATACAGTTTAAAAACGAAATTTGGAATCAGAACTACTAAACCGACCTCGTAAACGATTTTCGTAAACAAAAACCACTCGAATATCACGAGCAGATTTCCAACGCGAAGATTTTTCTGAAGCTCTGCACACCGTATC
Source organism: Bacillus rossius redtenbacheri (assembly GCF_032445375.1). NCBI lineage: Eukaryota > Metazoa > Arthropoda > Insecta > Phasmatodea > Bacillidae > Bacillus > Bacillus rossius. Next base: position 16,092,898 of record NC_086342.1, read on the forward strand.
CAGGTGGGCGGAGGCCCTTAAGTACCATCCGACGGATGCTCCTTAATTTAGACGGTATTTCAACGTGAACGGGTGGCGAGATTACCAGGTCAGGAACAGTGGGGGGGGGGGGGGGGAAGAAAGAAAACTTAGTGGTTTTTTATAAGCGCCTGCTTTTTTTTCCCCTCGGGTTAGCGCCAGGGGCCAGGCTATTAAGAAGATGAGCGTGTAACGTAACTTGTTAATAAGTCGCCACTCGGCGGGAACCACGCCTCCCAACACGTCGATTGGACGGGAGTACGCGCTCGTTTTTCCGCGTCGCTTGGAGAGCGAGTGCCCAGCCCGGCCAGAGCGAGGGCCGATCTTCAACACCGTGTTAAAGTTCGCGTCAAAGTTTACCCAGGTGTCGTCGTAGAGTTACGAATATCTTCGTTCCGAGATCACCAGGGTGTCTGCCAAAAAGTCCCGAAATAAAACTTTAGTTAATAAAGATCGCAGGTTTTCGCGGCCGTTGTCTAGAGTGGCTTGGCGCTTCTGGGTTGTAGCCGCGTCCAAGGCGAATATATCACCGACGTTTCGGTCGACATTGCAGTCGCCATCATTAGGGTAGAGTTGCCTACTTGAGTAGGTACTTGAGTAGGTAACTCTACCCCGATGATGATTAGGGTAGAGTTACCTACTCAAGTACCTACTCAAGTAGGTAACTCTACCCTAATGATGGCGACTGCAATGTCGACCGAAACTTCTGCGCTCTGTGGCCTGCATCTGGCAACGGAGAGAGCGCACCGAAACAAGGACAACGCTAACAGCAGAAATCGTGCATTGGAAAGAAAAAAGTATTAGCGTGTTTCAATGCACACTGCAATCTAAGGATGAGATGCGCTATAAGCGTGGCTGGCAGCCCTTGCCACAAACTTCCATTATTTACCCTCCAGGCCACATCGCGCTACATTGCCCGCCGCTCTGAGAAAACGTCTAACGGATATGGATGTTGCCGAAACCTCGCAGGCATGTGCGTTTCTGTGCTCGACCCGGCAAAGAGGAACACATGACTTATTGCAGTCATTTATCGTTCTCCACCGTCCACCGAAGGTAGAACCAATTGTTGCCGTTGCAAACACTTAAACTGCGTACTGTGCAATTATTATTATTATTTGTTTTAACTCGTGCCTTAACCTAAAGGAACTTGGTGGATTGTCTTTTAACCCCGAGTAAAAGGCGTTTCTTGGAGCTACGCGACGCAAAATAGATGCATGCGTTCGATCCCAACGGAAAATATCGATCACATGCCTTCTGCCTTGTTTATCTGATCATATACTAAGGTGTGCCGTCTGTGGGCATGGAGACCAAACATGTCAGGGCACAGTGTGTTCCTTCAAGGGCGTAACAACTCAAAACGAAAAAAAAATGGAGGGGAGGTGGGGCTTTATTCCATATTCAACCGATTTAAAGGAATGGGGGACCATGGAGCCACATAATAATAAAAATTAAAACACGAAATAACTTAATTTATCAAAAAAATAGACATTGGTTTGTGAGGATTAGTTACAAATCTTTTTAACTACAGATTTTTGCTTTTTTGAGAAAAACTAATGTCGGTGAATGCATGGCATGGCTAAACCGTTTAAAATGTTAATTTTTAAATATTCCAAAACAAAAAGAAGAACCAACAGCCAATCTGGTAGAATTTTTCAGAAATTTTTGTGTGATATTTTTTCCCCATTTCAGAAGAGGAGGCGGCTACTCCTGGATACGCCCATGGTACATTTATTTATGTAGCTCGGAGCCAAATGTAGTCAAGCAATAATTATCATCGAGTTTTTTTTCTTGTTTGAGGCTGCGAATTAAAAACAAACAATGCTAGGGCCTTCTTATGATGAATCCTAATTAATTGTGTAGGAACTGATTGATCACTAGTTAGTGACTTGGTGCGCGTGACACTGAATCGCTTCTTTCGAAAACGGCGTTAATCCAAAAACAATAAATCTAAGAACAGTTGAAGGAAAAAAAAAACAACTAGTATTGTCTAGCTGGACGGAATTTTCAGACCTTCGTTTTACACATAAATATAACTAGACTGAAGCTCTTTTGATTTAAAAATGGTGCGCCGAACTGTTGAAATGGTCGTTTCAGCTAATAATCCATTTTCCTACAAACACGGTTTTTGACCCTTTCGGAAAGGAAAGTTACTAATCGATGACTTGTTTCTTTTCTTTCTTTTTTTTTTCGGTGGTAATGTGTAATTAGTAAATATGTTTTCTTTGGATAGTCCTTACGACGTTGGAAAAGGGGGGGGGGGGGGGGGAAATTGGTTGAAGAGAAAGGGAAACCTGCATGGTGCTCAACGGGATCTGACTTGGCGACTGTCTCATGGTCAGTTTTTTTTTTTTTTTTAAATCGCTGGATGAAGATCATTGGGAACTTCCGAGATGAACCGACAGTCCTGGCGGTTCTAGCAATGATCAACACCGCTCGGACAGCCAAGTTCGGAATCTGACGTGCACCGCGCCAGGTCATTAATTAATTCCTGCGTAAATATGTGAGAACTGTTTAACAGCGCATGGATGTGCTAGAAAGCTTCGCCGGGCCCTGGGCAGTGCCCGCGACTCGGAGCGACTCGGAGCGACTCGGAGCGACTCGGGAGGCCGGTCGGACGTCGCAGAGGCGCCCCGAGGTAATGGCCCGCGACTGGGCCCCGGGAGAGGTGCGGTACACCCTGGCCGGAAAACATCGCTCCCGGAGAGAGGAAAAAAAAATATATATATATAGAAGATAAAGTAAAGAGAGGAGACGAAGGATATGTGGCGCGACGACGGCGGGCTAATTGTTGCGGGCTGTAGCTTGTCGTCGGTGATTTCACCGCTCCGCTCGTCCCTGGCGTCTCCCACCCTCCACCCCCCCCACCCCTCCAACCAACACCACACCCTCTCGGGGGCCGCTGAACATGGGAAATTACTTTAGCGCGGCCTCGCCGCAGTGCGCTGCCCCCCCCCCCTCCCTACTCCCCCCCTTCTCAATTCTCTCCGGCCCTCTTGTCTTCTTCTGCCTCGTCTTCGCCGCCCCTCCGGCGTGTGTCTGCAGGCCCGCATTTCCGAGAGAGTGCGTCCCGGCCGTGTGCGAATCATCGTGGATGGTCACGTAATCCTGCATTCGTAACACGACAATCGTGACAGTCTTTCGTTGATCCCGTTCTTCCCCCCCCCCCCCCCCCCCCGGTTCGAATTCTCTATCCAACGAAACCCACAGAATAGCAACCAAAAAAAAAAAATCACTATTTACCATGTTGGTTTTTGACCTTTATTATAAAAAAATAATTAAAGAGCTGCTGGCTTTTTTTTTGCACGCAAATATTAAATGTGGCAATCAAAAAAATATATATATTTTGCATCTACGCGCGGTTTTTAGTCTAGATTTTTGTTCACCTATTACGTTTATGTGTAGTATAGTTTCTTTTGTGGTATTTGAGAAATATCTTATGTAATAGCACTACAATTTAAATCTTAACTATTTAAAGTGTTTTTTATTGTAATGTTGACACGGGTCACAGTTGAGTGTTGTGTGTGTGTGGGAAATAAGACAAAGATGAATACATCAGAAATAAAACTTTCCCAGTTGGGGATCGTCCATTAATCACGTGAGGCTCGAAAAGGGGGGGGGGGGGGGGGGTGTTCGGTAAAATCACGAAATATCACAAGGGGGGAGGGGTTGTGTAGAGAGATATCACGTGAATTTATTTTTTCACGCGATTTCTACTAAACCGAAAAGCGACGCGTGACCTTGACTCGCCGTAGCCAGACAACAATATCCCCGCCCGGCTCGGCTTGCCAGTCGCCAGTAAGACTGTGATTTTGGCGCCGAATATACATGCTGTGCTTAATTTTCCAGAATTAAATTAGATTATACCTATATTTAAAGATAATATTCTGAAATTTTAAAAATATTTTGTACCTAAAAAATACACGTGATTTGTTGGGGGGGGGGGGGGTAAGTCTAAAACCTCACCAAAATCACTAGGGGGGAGGGGGGTTAAAAATTTGCTAAAAAAACATCACGTGATTAATGGACGACCCCTTGGCATGACGAATCGGCCAATTAGAAAACAGCCTGAGAATGTTTTAAACAGCTTTTGGCATTCAGTTTTGTCACCTACTGCTCATAAAATTCGTTTTATTTTACTTATTTCATTTTATTTATTTTATAACTGACAACATATTTTTTACGTCGTATTTACTGTAAGAAAATCTTAATAATTAAAAGAACATTGTCAAGTTTTTTAAAAGTGTTTAGAATGTATTTAATGTTCTGTGGGTATTTTAAACTGTGCTTAATAGGTCTGAATGGCTTCGCTTACAGTTAAAATACTTTCGATATCTGGATACTAATGTCTAAACTATATTTTTAGAGAGTAAATTTAACTAAAATGGGTTTTCTATGTTCGTTTTTTAAGGACGAGAATCCTGTAAGTTGCAGAAGTACATGCAGAGTTCATTCAATGAGACTTCTCCCTGTAATATTTGATTTAATATTACCAGCAACTTGCCGTTCATAAATTAATTAAAGTTACACTGAGGGTGGATTTTTACAATGCGCGCGCACCATGCAAAGAAAGTTTTACAGTCTGAAATAAAGGCTATTTACAAAAAATCATTTTGGCATACCCTACAGGCATAGGTAATTTCGAAGATCCTACTTATTTTGGGATTTTTTTTGGAAACTTCTATTATTATCTGGAACATTTAAAAAATTTAATTTTCGTAACTTGCTATATGTTCACCGATATTCCAAAATGATTGATAAAAAAAACATTTTCTCACATTCCATGCAGCGAAAACATTTCGAATGGTTTTTAAAACAATGCATCCAGCATTGAATAGCCTAGCTTCCAAGGTGGTAGTAAATTTCTCTTGACCTTCAAACACTACCGCGTGCAGGTTTTTAGTGTTTTGCGTATAGAAGAAATAGGACATTCGATGCGCGAGTCACAGTGTTTCCAAGAGCACGAGAAGTAAGCACGTTTGTTTTATCCCCCGCTAGAGATTTTAAGTTTTTCGGAAAAAGTATTTTCTTTTTCATAATGTTCTCGTAATTTGCAGGAAATTTTTCTTCAAACAGGAAGTTTTTTTTTTTTTTCAGCGATTTGTACTTTCACAAAAACATAATATTTTTATTGACATTTTTATACAATCAGAACCAAATAAAACATACATTTGGTCCTTTTTTTTACCACCTAATGGCTCGCTTAACATTTGAGAATTTGGTAGGACCCGTTGTAACCCTTTACCAACTTAGAGAACAAAAAAAATTGTTTTAATAAAAGAATAAATCAATCTGCAGAAAAGAAATCATTGTATAACGTATTGTATCATATTGTAAGTTATCTTAAATTATGTAAATCTCTGTTGGTAATGGTAAAAAAAAGAAAAATTTCCTGAAAAAAATATGTGGTGATATTAGTTCAGAAAATTGTCTGAACGGTAATTATTTCCGCTCACATCTCTATCCTCTACATACTTGAGTACACTTCATTTCCCAGTGGACAGTAGCGGTGAGCGTAGCTTCTTAGGATATAGACATAGTGTGCTTCCGACGAACAGGACACGGCGTTACCTGCCTTGTAGCGATCTGCTCGTCCCGTCGTATGTGCTCCTGGCAATCTGTCGGCTTTAAAAAAAAAAGGGGGGTTGGGGTTACGCCTTTTTTTATTTCCCCCGCACCACCACTTTTTTTTAATTTCCAATCGATCATCGTTATGGGCCGGAGTAAATAGGTCGCGGCAGCACAGACGATATTGTTTGAAACAACCCCTGTGTGTGGTTGGGGGGGGGGGGGGGGGCTGACTGGAGCGCTCGATATGCCCTCGTAATTAGTTTATTGCCTTAATTCATTATTGCGTTCGCTGGCTGTTGCTTGTCGTCGCCACAAACTTTGACACGAAGCATGACTACGATCGATGAAATGTTGTTATGAAGGAATACGTCTGAGATTTTTAAATTAAAAAAAAATTAAAAAGAAAAGAAAATTATATTGGTTTTATAGTTCCTCTCTTATTTCTATTTGACGATTCTGTTTAACAGATTTGCGATGTTTAAAGTAGTTTAAAGTTTTGAAAAGATGGTAAGGTTAGGTTAGCTACATTAATCATGGAGTTAGGATTTGTCAGGATATGTCCAGCTGTGACATTAAGGTGGAATTACAATAGTCCGTCACTTACGTCCGTCAATCACCTTACCTGCAGCCAATCATATGGCCTGAACAATTCCGTCTGTCCGTCCGTCAGTCCGTCCGTCAAAAGCTTGGTAACTACATACTTTTGACGGACGGGCGGATGTAATTATAACCTCCAACTGTCTGCAAGCGTTTTGCGTGTCAAATTGTTTACATTAGAAGTTTTTGAAGTTCATTTCGAGTCTTTACATTATTTCATAAATATTTTTAAATTATGTTTTAATGCATCTCAAAGGGAGTTTTCAAACAAAAAACGTCCCTATTCGCGGAAGTGTAATTATATACGTATAGTAGCCCTGGAAATGTTGAAATAAACACCAGAGTGAAAATTATTGAGTTAAATGAGTTATAAGTTCATAGCTTACAGGAATTGTTAAACAAATCTAATTATACAAGATAAATTTTCTCCAAACGTTAAGTTTTCACAGCAGGTGGCATCATGTTTAAGAGCGGAGTGTTTTGAATCGCTCGGCGGCTGACGGACGGACGCGACAGGCTGTTTTAATTCCAGGGTGGCCACTCACCGGGAAAACCGGGAAAACCGGGATTTATCAGGGAAATCACGTTGATCGGGAATAATCAGGGAAATGTCAGGGAATATTTTTAATTACCGGGAATTTTTTGTGTCATGTATATTTCCGCATAGCTGCTAACCATTACGGATTTTCCGTAATTATTACGGATTTAACACAATTACGGAATTACGGAACATCGCTGGTTTATTACGGAAACGAGGCTTTGTGCTGCATGGTAACGGAAAAAAATTCCGTTTCTGGTGTGCGTGTTTCGTGAACGCAGTTCGAATACATCACGTGGTTGCGCAGATAACGGAACTAATAAATGTGCGCATGTACTGTCAAAATAAGTAGATTAATTCTTGTGTTTTGTAATAGAAATGGTACGGTATTACGTCCGTTGTACGATACAACTAGTACATATTCTCGGAATTTTCTTTTGTTAGCTACTTACATCACGATAATTTTTGTACGGTACTTTGGCTAACCTGTGTTGTGTTAATTACTTTCTTGAAAGCCATTTTTTTCATCAAAGTGTTTTTGTCGTGTCTACAGACGTGAAACCATTTTATGTTGTTCGATAATGTTGTGTTCTTCAGTGCCGGTTGTAGAAATGAAGCGTGTGACAGAACAATGTGTTCCTATCTGGGGCAAAAAAAAAAAAGAACGTTATTCTTCAGAACTTTCGACCAAACTATTCAAAAGAATGGCCATGCTTGTCATCTTCAAATGTTTTGGAACGCCACGCGTTTTGTAATGTATGCACGTGTAACTTTTCGATTGCACATGGTGGAAGGGATGACTGTAGACGGCATATTGAATCAAAGAAACATGCAGAACATTTTAAAGCCGTGACGAGCAATAAATCTATATCGTCGTTGTTCGCTACATCTGAAGAAACGAAAATAACAAACGCAGAGTTATTGTTTACAAGTTTTTTGGTAGAATACAATTTACCGATAGCAGTAGCCGATCATTCGCGTAATTTGTGTAGAGCTATGTTTCCGGACTCAAAAATTGCACAGAAATACAGCTGTGCCAGAACATAATATCTGCCTTAGTGGAGTATATGGCTGGTGAAACTAAATTGAAACTGTTGAATCTTTAGTAAGTGTACCATTTGCTTTAGCTACAGATGGGAGTACTGATTGTAATGTAGTGAAGATTTATCCATTAGTTGTTTCATTTTTAAATCAAACACAAGGTAAAATTTTCACTGTACTGTTATCCCTTGTTGAGAGTACTAAGACTAAGAATATTTCACAACTAGAAATGTTACACTTCAAAAATGAATATAAGAACAGTTATCAAAAGTTGTGTGAAAAAATGTTTGAGCGCTCGCCGCTGAAATACCCCATTACTAGGGACAGGAAAAATTCGCGGGTTCAATGACCTGTAGGATGAACTCCATAGTTCTGCGTACTCTCGGTCAAATGCCACCCACTCATTGGCTGCTGTCTTGTGAGACGTCCCAACGTAGCAGCCTGAGATTCGATAAAGCTTTGGTCGGGTGTTTCTCATTGGCCCAGAGTCATCCAGGTGAGTAGTGAGCCAATAGCAGAGGCAGCACTGAGGTATAACTATTTGTATTTTAGCCTATCGCGAAATGAATTCGCGAATTTTTCCGGTCTCTAGACATAAAACAAAACACAGACTGCAGGTCATTGAAAGGGACGCTATAATGTCAAGTGACATATTTAAAATGTATTATGTTATTTAACGAACTTCCGTATGTATATAATGAATAAAATACAGCAGGGTGCTAAAATGTGAGCAATCTCTTTCTATAATAGTATATTATTTCATTAAAAGTATGTTTTTTTTTTTGTAATTGTAAATATCAGGGAAATTTTGAATTTTTAATCAGGGAAATCAGGGAAAAATCAGGGAATATTTTTGGTGACTGTGAGTGGCCACCATGAATTCCTGCTGTAGTTGGTCACTTTTTCGCCCCATCAAAAAAACATTGTTCAGCTTCAACTTCAAATATGTATACCAGCTCTGGGAAGCACTTTAGACATTAAAGTGCTGCTTTTTTCCAACTTAATTTGACGTGATGCACCTGCAGCCGAAGTTCGTCGGTGGAATTCACTCTCTCCCTGAATGTGTGTGTGTGTAAATGTTTTTGGTTTTTTTTTGTGTTTGTTTTGTGTGTGTTTGCGTGTTTTTGTGTGTATGTATGTGTGTGTATGTATGTATCCTTTCCGTATTGCAGAGTCGCAGTTTGTCGAGGAGGCTGCCCGGGATGCTCAGACTTGTTGCTTAATCAGGCAATACCGCAGCAGGGTAAGCTGCAACTGTACTGTCATCACAGCCATTGCGGGCCTCGGGGTCCGAATGCCAGATCCGGGCATCGAACCGCGGGCCCGCGTAGAGTTCCAGGCCGCGGATTGCCGCCCACTACCTCTAGTTGTGAGAATAGATATTAGGTTTTAATGGTGATGTAGATAACGGATGTTTGGTGGCCCTGAGGTGTTGTGAGTTGGGTGGTTTGACGGGGTTGCAGTAGGGACTCGAACCCGTGCTGTGTGATTTCAGGAGCACGGTGGGAGAATGTAGTGTGATTTGGGTTCGTGGGTTCGAATCCCAGTGGAGAAAGTTTCAGCGGGCTGCATGCCCTGCGCTCTTAATTTCGGGTGTATAGGTTGTTAGCTGGCTATGGTTTCTGTTCGTATTGGGCGAACGAACAGTTGGATAAGTTATAGGATGGTGTATGTTGGTGGTGACTGTGATTTTTGTGGAACTTGTTCGGAATGAATGGTAGACCTGAGTGAGATGTTGTATGAGTACACTCCTCGAGGCGACAGTCCAGCCCCAGACAGCTCTCTTCCTTCGGAGGCCGCTACTGGAACTCCTGGCTCACCTCGAGAGGCTTATTAGCCATGTGTTGTTTATGCACATGGACTAATCGCGCGATCTCGCCCGCTGGTCCACACAGTCGCGCGGTCGGGTTCTCGTCAGGCGGGAGAGAGTCTGCACCCCTGTCCGTCCTCCCCCTGCTCTCGTTGCTTGGTTTGCAGGGTCCTGGGTTCTCACCGGTGACCCCAGCTGCTCCCTCCTTCCGGCTGTCTGCTTTGTACCCTGGAGGATTTCCCGCACCTGTGAGCACTCCCGGGTGCAGGCGGCTGACAGTACAGCCGCGGCGCGCTGAGCGCAGCGCCTGCCTGCGCCGACTGCTGGTTTGGGCATTTCTCGACCGTGCTGCTGCCCGGGATTTCGTACGTACGTTGGCGGAATTGAAGGGGTGGGGATGGGATGAGTAAGAGGGTGGGGGGTAGTCTGCGCACGCGCCCAGACCTTCGCGTATGAATAATAGCCCCTCCTCGGTGTCGGGGATGCCCCTCACGTAGCGCCGTCTGTGTGCAATCAGCGGCCGGGAGGGAGGAGGGGGGGGGCGTCTCGCTCCCCTCCACTCCACCCCCAACCCGAAACCCTCAACCCCCCTCGTTATCGCGTCCGTGCGCGGGGAGGATAGTCTTGTGACGCGACGCTCCCCTATCCCCGGCGCGGGTGTGTTGTCGCTTAGAGTTTTTCGCCGACACCTAGATAGCTGAACTGGGCACCTTAATGTTTATGGCATTTTGACGTGACAACGTCTAATAAATCGACGAACGCCGGCTGCACGCTCGAAAAAGTGTCCCGTCACGCGCATTGTCCCGTTACGTTGTGTCCCGTTACGCTCATTGTACGCTTGCGCCGCATCTTTCTCTCTTCCACTCGACTGTTTATAAAGTGAAGTGAAAAGTTAATGTGGTTCTCATTGCTTATTACAACAACAATTTCGGCAATAAAGGTTTATTATTCTTGCATTTTAAAAAATCTGATTACTAGTATAATTTCAAGTATTTATTCTTTTATTATTAAAATAAAAATGATTCAATTTTATTCATAAAATATGCAATAATTTCATCAATGTTTTGTTATGACGTCACGTTAAACTGTCGTACGTAAACCGACTTTACAGACAACCAATTTTTTAATCAAATTCTGGTTCATTTCTAAATAGCAAGATTTTCAGTTGATTGTTTTTGTTTTTTTGTTTTCAATCAAAACGTAATTACAGCCGGCAGGGTTAGTTAGAAATCAGAGCCATAACGTAAAGCGAAAAGTGTAACACTCAGGAGTTAAGGCGTTCGAAAGTTAGTGTCTTACATATGTGAATCGCCTTGCAGTTTTTTTTATCGCCACGTTTGTTACAATAGTGTGAATCTTCATTCTGTACTTTATTGTATACTTTTATCGTCCAAGTGAATTATTGAAATTTGAAGTTTCACTTCTAAAGTGCACGGTGGCCACGCACCCACTTTTTACACATATTTTATATAAAAAACCGTTTAAAATAAGTAAAATAACTACTAGTTAAAACCCTAAAAATATTATTAAAAGTAATAATTGCCTTCCTGTTGTGATAAATTTCATACATTTGTTACAATACAGAGTACATAAACTAAGCGTGTACTTGCTACTGTCACGGTTAAAAAAAATTTAATAATTGTGTCATTAGTTGTGAGATAATTTATTGCAAGGGGGAAAAGCGGAATTTTTCTGCGTTTCCGAGAATTTCAGGGAAAGGGAGACCGTAACAAAATATGTTTTGTGTATGCAGTTAGTCTATGGGCTGTATTTTTATTTATATATATATATAATTGAAATATCTTCGCAAGTATACTTGTTTCCCAAGTACTACCGCCAGTCCTAATAAGTTTTTTTTTTTCCTTCGAGTGATTTGTTGTGCAGTTACTAGTTTTCCTCGAGGCTTTAAGAGTGCTTTTGCACACATCAGCGCGGCGTAGTCATCTATAGCGTGTCTCATCCTTAGTTTATCCATCCACTTTCGCTTTCCTATACAAGATTTCTACCATTGCGCTGTCCTTGTTTCAATGTGTGGTCTATTGCCAGATACACACCATAGAGCGAAAATGTTTTAGACGCAACTTTGTAATGTATTTTTTTTTTAAATTTATCTGTAAAGGAGATTTTGGAAGTAAATTTACTTGTTGTATTTCACCAAGATCATAATCTGATAATATTTAATTTTTTACTTCTTGAGACACGTAGGCTAACTGAAACACGCCATATTGATTTACAATAGTTTTTTGTCAACATTTCTTGCATCATTTTATATTTTGAAATTTGGGATCCAGTTCGAGCACAGCACACAATTAAATGGTGCCTTGTTATTAATAGGGACCTATTGGTAAAAAATAGTTCCCCCCCCCCCCCCTCGTGAAATAATGATTTGTGTTTTATCTTTTTTTTCTCTCTTTCTCTTTTCAAAATAACAATTATAATAGGTACTGTCAATAGACACTATTTGATGGTCTTTTAAAAATCAACAAATAGTAAAATTAAAAATGTATTAAAACATTATATACGATTTTATACAAAATAACATTTTTAATGTTAACAAGCGGGGCACTATCAATCTAGCAGCTGTATTTGCCATTAACTCTGCGCTGCGAACTAAGGGTGAGGGACGATACAGGATGTTTTACCGGATATTAACATTTTCACATGACCATTCTGCAATCGCCGATGCGACGGAATATAATTTCCCCTCGAGTTTCTCGAAAATCAAGCGGAGTATCGACCACTCTCATGAAATAAAATACTGCAGTGTGTGTGTGTGTGCTGTTTATTTAATACAATCAATGTTATGCCGCAATTAAATCCTACCTTTTTTGAAAAACAACTGTCGTTGTACAGTTATGTAAGAAATAAGATATTGTAGGCCATTCAGGATAATGTATAACTATAAATAATCTATTTATTCGTAATGTACATTTAGAAAGCCTTAATAGGGACACCTGTATTTCGCGATTTCATTTCATGACAAGGTATTTTACAAAACTCTGTAGCTTTTTCTAAGAGTCAAGGCAAATTGTGAGGGTGCAGCAGTACGGTGACCACATTCTCATTGGCCCCGTCAAGAGCGGGACGACACCTCACACCGACCTCAGCCAATAACCACAGGAGAAAAGCTACAGTATTTTGTGAAATACCTTGACACGAAATGTATTCGCGAAATACAGGTATCCCTACTTATAAAATATAAACGCACATTAAGATACAGTATGAAAAATCTTAATTATTCGTAATCATTGAAGGACTTGTGTTGTTTTATTGGAGGATGGGTTTTGTATAAATACCTAATCAGGCATCGTATGGCCTTGAGGGGCCCGCCTAGTCAGGGGTATATGTGTGTCAGTGAATCGAGACGATAAGTGCGACGCTCTCTGGTGCTTGTAGCGCGGTATCGCCTCTGAGCTGGCGCGCAGTCTTCTCTTTCATTACCTGACTTCGACATTCAACCACTCTCGTGCAAAGAGATTCCAATGGGGAGGGGCCCCATCCTGTGCAAAGTAAAGTTTACAGGTTCGCCCTTTACTAATTGGGGAACGAGATGTTTTTTCGCGCTGCAAGGGAGCAAAGAACAAGAACAAAGCCGTATTCTTGCATGCGCCCATCTAAAACTGTTTTGAGTTACTATTTAATTGCGACCTTGAACTTAACCTCTACAAAGCCTACAGTTAATATCTATTAAATTTCATAACTGGGGCATTCTTTTATGGACAAACTGTGTTTCATACGATATTTCACCCTTCCAAAATGAAACCATACGTTAAATAGGCGAGCGTTTTACGTACGGTGTGCAGAGCTTCAGGAAAAAAAAAAAACTATTTGAAAACTGAACAAGATATCAGAGTGGAGTCTGTTTACTAAAACCATTAGGAAAAAGCTGAGTACGGATGAGTAGATCTGTTTTCGTATTTCGTTTGCAAGATGTAATTTTATAAGAGTGAAAATTTTTAAAAAATTATTAAGGGTGTATGACCCGTTCCAGGTCATGATTTTAGATTTATATTACTCACTGATCAACTTTTATACATTTTCAATCGTTTAACTTTCACGAAATGAAAAATATATATAGTCGCATACTTTTTGCATAATTAGCTGCCAAAGTTACATTTTTAACCTTTTTGGGTTGTACAAATAACGAGAATTTAATTTATTGCAGAACTGAAACTTTTTAGGATTAACTGCAATGCCACTGGCTACTTCAAGAAATGGTTTGCATTTCTATCACAAAAACTCATTACATGTTTCTTGGCTGTCAAGATCATACAAATTTTGAGAATCTTGAAATGTCAGGTAAAATTAATTAATATTTTTTGAAAGAAATGCAAACCATTTCTTGAAGTAGCCAGTGGCATAGCAGTTAATCCTAAAAAGTTTCAGTTCTGCAATAAATTAAATTCTCCTTATTTGTACAACCCAAAAAGGTTAAAAATGTAACTTTGGCAGCTAATTATGCAAAAAGTATGCAACTATATATATTTTTCATTTCATGAAAGTTAAACGATTGAAAATGTCTAAAAGTTGATCAGTGATTAATATAAATCTAAAATCATGACCTGGAACGGGACATACGGCCTTAACACAAAACTCCGTGCAGAGATTTTTGAAAGCACTTCCGTAATATAATGTTATAGTTGCTACTCAAACCTCATGGTTGTCCTGTGTTCGACGAGAAGACACCGCGCCAGTCCGAGAGTCGAGAGTCGATGCCGCGCTAAAAGCACCAGCAAGAGTCGCACTTAGCCCGCGTCTTTGTCACAAAGGTGGAGGACGCAGTTGATGCCGTGGTTTTTTTTTTTTTTCGGTTCCCTTACACTGAAAGAATTCGTTTTCTACTTGATTTCACTCACCACCCATCTCTATTGATCTCGATGATTTAGTGACGCGTAACCAAAACAGATGAAAACTGAAGAATTCAGCGCGGATGCCCGATGCCCGCATCGTGGTATCCATTTAAAGGAGTGGTTTATAAACTACAATGAAATGGCGAGATTTCATTAAGAATAATTAAATTCTGCCTTTAGGGGGTGGTTTTCTCAAAATCTCACCTAGACAGTGTGCCCTTCCTCGTGTTTTGAAGGTCAAGTGTTCAAAATGTCATCGAGTTCGAAGCAAAACTGTAAATTTGTAAAAGAAACAAACAAACGGAAACTAAAGGAATTGTTTTTTTTTCTTTTTAAATTCTTCATGGCATATTATATCTCAGCCCGCGTGGGAAGGGCCGCTCAGTACTGACCCCCCCCCCCTCTTCCTTTTTTTATAGGAATGAACTTGGGATGGGAGCTCGCCTTGTATTGGTTGCACGTGATTGTGGAAAATATGTGGTTTTATTGTTATCTCTCCGGATACTGTCATCGTAGCGTGATAAAGTATATACCAGCTTCTAAGCTTTTAAACACAAATAGTTTCGTTAAAATCGGTCCAGTAGATTTTTCTAGATGTTCTAACAAGCAGTTACAGTTTTATAGCAAACTACTGAAGGAACGCATCGACGCTAACAGCGCTAGAAAATCACGATCATTTATAAAGCATGAGTATCGCAATACGTCATTAATCTAGGTTTACTTTGATAACTCATGTTAATCATAAATAGTTAATTTGTCAGTAATTTGATGTCAGTGTTTTTTTTTTATTTATTTCACTGTTTAACGAGTGAAAATGTGATGTACCTATATGATTAAAAAAAATCTTCGCCTTCTAAACGCAAGACGTCGAAATTTTGAGCGAATATCGCGTTGCTTTTTTTTTTTTTTTTTTTTTTCGTCTTGCGTTGTTTGTAACTGGGCGATTCGAAAACATCGTTGTTGAACTTGTCGTGCGGTTTACAAGCCCTGTCCAAAACCTCCGTGCGCTCTGCGGGGACCGGCCGCCGTTGCGGCAGAGTGCATGCAGCCGAGTGCGCCGATAGAACACGGAAGAAAATGGCCGGCGAGCCTTGCCCGAGACACGGGGAGGGGGAAGCGCGCAATATTGGAAATACCCCGTGAATAATGCATGACCCGCGATAACATATTGAAACACCCGTTTCGCCGTCCTTGCCGGGTTGGTGGGGGGGGGGGGGGGGATAGGGAACAGCGAGGCCAGCGGCGCAAGGCGACACGAGCCATCAGGCTAGCCCTCTCGTGCGAGTCTCCCTTTCCTTTCCTCTTTTCTCCCGCCTGTCTCGACACCGCGGCCTCCACTTTCGACCCAAGACCGGAGACCCCACCCCCCACCCCCCCACAATTTTACTAGTCACGTGCTACATTATAATTGCATGGTTATTACTTACCTAAACTCTTCCTTTTTAGAATGTTATTTATTTAACCTGAAAATGCAGGGTGAAATTATGGTTACTAAGCTTATGTTAGGCTATGCTTAAATTATGGTTACCCAAACTAAGCTTTATTTATACAATTATTTCACTTTAAAATAACCTCAGAGGGTATGTGTATTTATTTCACACGCTGAGATAAAAAAATGAAAATAGTTATAGAAAAAATAAAATTATGATCTGCGTAAATCATAAGACTGCTTAACTTAACACTTTTTCGAGCTTTCTTCGGCCTAAAATTATCAATTACATCGGGAAAGTCAAGATTCTTGGGCAATTCATTCGCAATTGCTAAATTGCTAAATTATAATAGTTAAACATTAAAGAATTAAACCCGGCTGGGCCCGTGTCCTGGACCCAGCCCCACCCTTGTGGGGGCCATGCTTCAACACACACGCGGCGTGCGTGGCTGGAGGAAACCTTCTCCCGTCTCCAGACTGGCGTCAGTTTGCGGAAAAGCGTTTCCGTTTACGAATTTTGTGTTTTTTAGAAGACTGATAATTGCTAAAATTGCGTATTTTCAGAACAATGTTTAGGCATGAAAACATCCGGTATATAATATGCTTGAAAGGGAAGCACTCAGGGGACTATTATTAAAACCTTTATCTTCATTTCACCGCCGTGTGATGCACTCGAATTTCATAGTGAACCTGTGCACGATGAGAAGACTGCGCGACAGTTCAGAGCCGCGAGCCTGGAGTGCGGCGGGGTTCGTCTTGTCATGGGCGTATTTTTTTTAAATGCATTCATAGCATTTCTAGCCAAATAAGTCCTCATAATAGTTTTTTTTATGAACTCTATGCAATTCCTAGCTTGTACTGAAAGAATGAAGTAATGTGGCATACAGTCACCCCCTTAAAAGTTATACCTACACTGCTATAAAATATCCAGTGAACTTCGTAAATGTTCGGGTACCGATTCCACTTGCATTGAACGTGACTCAACAACGATAACATTGGTATATTAGAAAAATATTAATAAAAAATGGGTGCGTAAACTTATTCCACGTTAGAAATTTTACTTACTTGGAGTAGTAAAAAAACTAACTTTAATTTTGCATACAATTAATTAATAGAAATAAAATAATAAAATGACTGGAGTGATATTATTAATACGGTTGGCAAAGTATAAATTTAATCGCATGAAAGAATTTAAAATTAAATTTTAAAATAAGAATTTAATAATTTATAATGCAAACAAATTATACTTACGGGAACATAACCTCACTTAGGATATATAAATACAGTTCAAAAAGATTATATCTGAACACAAATTCTCCCTAATATTCACAATAAATTAATGTTTCAGTATTCAATATCAATAACTAAAGTATAAGATTTAAAAGCACATATATAAATTTTTATTTTTATGTAGCCTTTTTTGTATCCTGTAAAAATGTCGTTGCATGGTGCGCGCGCATCGTAAAAAGTTTTTTTTTTTTTTTTTTTTTCATAACGCGCCTAGAGAATGATAACTTAAACAGTCTAGTCTGCAGTCAAGACTTTTGTTTCTTCCACGTGTGATGTTTGTCCTTGTTCACAACGAAATATCGGAAGTTGCGTTCTGGGGTAGTTTCTACGAAGATTCATTTATCTCAATTCATGAAGAATTCTTCATTCTATGTCAGTAAATTTACTGTGATTTATAACAGTGGCAAACTAGTACACGCACTGGTATTATTCGTAGGTTATGTGTACATGATTTTAAACATTCGCATATACTGCTGTTTTGAGTTGCTGGTGTTATGTCGCTCGGTTATGCACAGAATTTTAAGGTGACGAGACCTCCAATTTTACAGTAGGGTCCGAACCATCATTAGGTTCCGATTCAAGATTTCATTAATTTTGAGTCATGCTCGTGGGGTGGGGGGGGGGGGGGGTCGAATGCCATTATAACAAGAATGACACCGTTAATCAGTGATATTTGACTGGGAAACGGTCACACCTGCTCCGTTATGAATCGAATCAGTGTGGAGCCGTTTCTGCAGTGAAGGTTCTCTTATTTCCACGGAGTTTTAAATGTTTCTTAGCAATAGTGGACTCGGGCATGTCGAGTGGCATGTATGCCCGAAACCGTCATAATGTGTAGCCTACGCAACAGTTTGCCTAGTTGTCCGAGGACATACTGTACACGTCTGTACTGGATCAGTTTAGAAAACAGTTGAGATTGTCATCGACAGTGCTCAGGGAACTGCAAAATTATGTGACTCTTGTTGGGCTTTGTAAAAGGTGGGGTTTCTTTTTTTTTGGGGGGGGGGGGGGGAAGGGGCGGATATTTTCGGCTCCAGGCGAACAGAATTAGTTATTCAAAATAGTTTCGAACACTTGCAACTGCCGTTTTTTTTTTTGTCTTCTTCTAGAGAGCCGCTCGTTTAAAATAAATTTACTGCCGGCATTTCTTGAAAAAAAGTTTGCGCGCGCTCTTTCTCGCTGGCGGCTCGTTTCTTTGTTTCGTTTGATTAAATATGCATGGAGAGCAGTCTCATGTTTTCCTTTTTTTTTTTTTTTTTTGTGCGTGTGTTTGATGTTGGCTCCCTTCCTTCTATCGTCCCCTCCTTCACTCTCTTTCTTTCTCTGTCTATCAGAAGTCGTTCGAAAGAGCTTGATGAAATCAGGCCGACGAAGGGCGAGTTTGTTTACTCATCTCTTCCTCTGATTGGGTCCCGGGCCTTGGCCCACTCGAGCGTGATTGGCCGGCTGGGACGCCTCGCCGCGCCGAGCTAGCTGCAAGACGGGGCGCGTGCGACTCGCGAGCACAGACGAGGCTTGGACACAGCCGCGCGTGACTGCGATATCGGGGGTACTGTTTACCCAGAAGAACTATCGGCAACAGCGGATCATTTAAACAACAGGCTTCCCCGTAGACAGGAAAACAAAAACTGGAAAATTGAAAATATCTTCCAAACCTGGAAAAAAAATTAGCGAAATTGACGATATCCAAGTACAAAACAACAATAGTTCATGCTATGCAGTGTTTTAATCATTATTCTTTTAAAATAGTATAGTTCAAATGTCGCACGTAGCATAATTAAACTATGCCCGCTCACGCAAAAGTTTGATTTTGCGAGTGT
The DNA here is from genome assembly GCF_032445375.1 of Bacillus rossius redtenbacheri. Classification (NCBI taxonomy): domain Eukaryota; kingdom Metazoa; phylum Arthropoda; class Insecta; order Phasmatodea; family Bacillidae; genus Bacillus; species Bacillus rossius. Next base: position 16,111,859 of record NC_086342.1, read on the forward strand.
TAAATGCAATAATTAGTGTGATTGTGTTAATATGCAAAAAATAATAACCGAAAACCACCAGCTGTGTGTTAAGATTTTGTTATCATTGTCTGTGTTTCGTGATTGGCTGTGTTTCTTTCAGGTATACGTCCACTGTCACAGAAACGAAATTTGTATAGACAAGTGAAAATGGTTTTTAAATGTTATTCGTAGTCACACTTTCAATAAAAGTTTAACTGTTTTTTTTAAATGGCGCGTTTAAAATCCTGAGGTCTGTGCGCAGTCTTTGTGGCCCGGCCGTGTGGCCGCCTCAAGCCTCCGCGCGTAACTGTGCGACGGAAAACAAAGAATTTTCGCTCTTTTTTTTTTAAATCTAACGTTACGTAGTGACGTCACAGAGGCTGTTAATCCCCCCCTTCGTCGGCCCGCTCCGCTCTACAATGGTGTGTGCCCTGCGCTGATGTCGGAGCCGTTCTCGGGGATCAGCGAGTGATGACGCGAGCGACAGTTAGGCAGCGGCCTTTATCTCGCGGCTACATTGTCTCGTGCGTGTGTCGACTCGCGTGCCTCGAACACAGTGACTGTCATTTTCAGGCGATGAGGTTCCCGCTGTCTCTTTCACTGGAAACTACTTCAATTTGCGCTATAAAAATGGGTTTCTTATTTGTTTAAAAAAGGTTTATAAAAATTAATGCTGTTAGTTTTAAAGGCTCAGCTTGGAACGCCATTTTAGACTTTGGTTTTCTTGTTAATTCCAGTTTTGCGTGAAGTAGTTCGAGCGTTGGGATAAAGTCTGTGACAAACTGTGTGTTTCTGCCGCATCTAGCGGCTAGAACTTCCGCAGCTTTTTTTTCCTCCTTCTGATTATTCTTTCGACCCCGCTTTTCTTATAGTCTACAATGCAAGTCTCTCAATAAAGCACTGAGTAAATTTACCAAACTAGAACACGTTAAAATTCATCTCAGATCATCCAAGTAGAAACTGACAACCGCTCCGCGTCACTCGCTTAGTGTGACAGCGGCCTAAGAACGCGACGTATTATCTCGAGTCCAACTTGTATAAGCTGAACTATAACTTACGGTTAAAAACACCGCGCGCATCCACGCCTTATCCGGGACTCGAACCACGCACCGGCGCAGCGACCACCGTCAGCGCGGAGGTCGTTCCGTAGTGTGGTGGTGTGTAGTCCGGTGGAAGTTACGCAGATGCGTAGCCCTCGAGTAGGAAGTGAAGGATAGCCCAAGGTTTTAATGCCATCTTCCTCTCGCCCCTTTGTCAAATAGCGGTGTTTTTTCCTTCTTGTTATTATTGTCTGTGTTTGTACGCGCGGCAGAGGCCCGCCAGAAATTAACCTCGAGAGCTTGTGGCGCTCCCCGCGGGAAGTCTGGGAACGAGAAGGGGCCTTATGCGGAGGGGGGGGGGGGGGTTGCACAGAGATCATTCCGGGTAATTTACTGTAACCAAGTAAAAAAAAAAAATTAAGGCAAACAAGCTGAATTAAATTACAGCGGAAGTAAGGCATGACCGGCGAGATAACTTGGCCTGGCTTCTCTGCTTGTCTCGTTTCTTCCTTCTGCGTCAACTCCTCTCCCCCTCTCCCCCCTTCTTTTTTCCCCAACGAGGCGAATTCTTCTTTTCCATTTCTTTTCCGCCACATTCCTTTGACAGTTTGTAGTGCCGGCGAATGTTGCTGTCGCCGAGTTTAATCGTGCTTATAATTGCGCTTGAAAATTATCGCTCGAATGTTTGAACAAACAAACTAGTTCCACGTTATTCAAATTTATAAACGTTAGGTACTTCTAAAAAAATATATTTATATATATGCTAGAACGTTCGTGCGTTGCGAGATTTTCGTGTACGTACTCAAACCAGCGACGATGTTCCGTTTTAACTAATATAGTTTAACCAGTAAATACTGCGGTACACGCTTTTCAAAAGCAAGGTTTCACTGGAGTCTGGTATTGTCTCTGGTTTTCCTCATATTATCAGCAAACTGCCCCTTCAAAACGCATTGCGTGTGTAATAAAAATACTTTATTATTATTATTACCTACACTAAACCGTTATTTCGACTGTTTTCTATCTATACAAAAGAAAACAGTCGAAATAACGGTTTAGTGTATGCAATAATAATAATAAAGTATTTTTATTACACACGCAATACGTTTTGAATGGGCAGGTTGCTGATAATATGGGGAACCAGAGACAATACCAGACTCCAGTGAAACCTTGCGCTTGAAAAGCGCAGAATAGGTACTTACAAAACGCTTTACGCGCAGTAGTCTCCATTTTGCGTAGGTGGCGCTGCAAGCAGGATCCGCGCATGCGCTTATCTAAAACTGTTTTGAGTTATAATTTAATTGTGACTTCGAACCAAAACTCTTCAACGCTTGCAGTTGATACTGTTAAAATTTATAACTTGGGACATCATTTTGTAGACATACTGTACTTATTTCTAAAACGTTACGTGATTTTTTTTTTTCCTTCTCCTTTGTGAAGTTGGTAACGTTGGCAATCTTGTCGTACGCCGTGTGCACGTGTTCCTCTCTTCCCAGCCGTTGGAGGGCAGCGACGGGTTCCCTTTGTGCCCTCCAGGGGTGCGCTGTCTCTCTGCTGTCTGCCTTGAGTCTCCTCCCAGGGATTTTCTTTCCCCGTCGACGAGTTACTTCGGCCCAGCGGCAAACGGCCTTAGTGCTGTTTGTGTTTCGAATCGGTAGTTTTTTGAGTCCGCGATAGAACTTGGACAGTATTGGCACGTGCGTTAATGGATTATATACATTTTTTTCTACAAGTCTGTGTAAAAATGGCCGTTGGAACCTGGCGCTACAAGCCATGTTTGTCTGATCCGACACTTCATTATTCGCCATTATTACTATTCGAATCGTCTTTTATTCCCGGAGTCACCCCTCGACTCGGGGGGGGGGGGGGATAAAACCATCTTCACCAGATTTTCCTCTTATTTCTGTCCCATTTCTCTTTCTTTTCTCTAGTGTGGCTCTTCGCTCTCTTTCTTTCGCCGTCAATTTTTTCCCACCCGGTCCGCGGAGGAAGAGCGACCCAAGATGGAGGAAACTGCGTCGTCCCAATCCGGCAACACCTCGCCTCCGCCGTGCAACACGCTGGAGCAGTGACGGTGTCACTGCGGGTCACCCGTGATGAAGGCACGTGCATACATCACTGAACCGCTTGTGTGTGTGTGTGGGGGGTTTTTTTTTTTTTTTTGTTTTTTTTTTAATAATCGCAGTGATCCTGACTTTTTCTGCGCATCTGAAGGCCAGTCCAGCCGAAAAAATTTTAATCTCAGGAAGGCTACCTACATTTGCTATGAAAGACGCCATATTTAAACTATATTGCATCGTTAGGGTTGTATACAAGGCTGGAAGAAAAAAATCAACTGCTAGGACGCTAAATCTCATCTGTCTGCAAAGGTCAAAATCATATTTTTTTATTCTAAACCAAAATAGTTGTTTATTCAATATAAAAATATTTATCTCGCAAAAATTTCAACTAAGTATCTGATGCAAGTGAGGGCCTCCTCTATAACGCCTATTGAGTTAACAGTTTAAAAATGTAAACAACCTTGGTTTAGAACTACGTATACGCAGTTCAGGTTGTTAGTTGCACAACCTGTTTGCTTAACTTTTTTCCTTGGGAATTTCAGGTTTTTCCTCTGAATTTTACTGACTTTTTTCCTGTTGTCCTTGTCTGAAGACAAGGGTGCAAATTTTTGTGATAGCGGGGTTGGGGGGGGGGGCGGGGGGGTTTGGGTTCTGCTTTCAAAAGGGGAGCTTAGTTTTGTCGTTGTTACATTATGTTATCTTCCCGTTTGACAGTTATCGTTGCCGCCACAACGAGGGGATTTTTGTATCCAGGTGCGACGCTGGCGTGGCATTGCTGCCAAGTTATACTGATTTCACGTAATTATTACTGATTTAGTCGTCCAGTTACGAAAATACGGAAACGGATAAACTTGATAAAAAAACGTTTGAAATATCGTTTGTATCAGCGCTTTTTTTTTTTTACAATAGATCCAGCTCATGAAAAGTGAAGGTAAACCTTTATGTTAAGTACTTAACATAAATATAATTAGGAAAACGTATTCTTGAATTTTAAAAACTAAGTGGTTTACAGCACTGTATCATAATTTTTTTAACGTTAAACGGGTAAGTTTGCTAGTTACTGTGTAGGGATAAATGTTGTTTATTTTTGTAGACATTGTCAGCTGGCGTAAACTCGGGTCACACTGGTCGTGTGCGTGGATGAATGTGATTGCCAGGCTGTCGGCAGCGCTGGGGAGACCCTGGCTGCTGGGATGACTTGAGGTAGCGACCCTGGACCGCTCTTGCGCGCGGCCCTTTAATCCGCCACGCGCGAGAGGGACGCAGATACGCCCTGGAGGTGTGTGTTAGTGTGTGTGTGAGGGGGGGAGGGGGAAGAGCAGCGACCTGTAGACGTGGAAATATATAATAAGGGAAGGAGCCGTAATCGAGTGGTGGCAGATCGATTGTGCGTGTGGGGCAGGGCGATAGAGGGAGGGGGGGGGGGACGCTCCGCCAGAAGGAGATTGCCGCCCGACTTTTTGAGCACTTTTGTGTTACTTCTCCGTCCCTTTTTATACCAGCTCCTCATCCCGTCCCCCTTCTTCCCATTTTCGCGAGTATTATGGGTTTAATAGGCGTCTGGCCATTGTTATCGCTGCAGTTTGGGAGGGATTGTATTTGGCTGCGGGGGTTGTGGGGGGGAGGGGGGATAGGCTCTCGTTCGCTCTTCTTCCAGTATCTTTCCCCTCCCCGCTGGAGTGGTGGTGGGGGTAATTGACGTGGAAGTGGCTCGTGGAAATGGTGTAACAGCCAATGAGCAAGTTTTTTTTAATATACGAGTGCATGATACGCATTGCGTAGAAGTTGGTTCATTTTTTGTAAAAAAAAAAAACTAATTTTAGCGTAGGTACATCCTCTCCGTGGATTATTTTGGTAGAATTCTTGGACTACGTAAGGACGATGTGACCCAGCCATTGGCACTTAGTCGTGAATGGGGAAAACAAGTCCGTGGTATATCTACTGCAACAAAGTAATTGAATTATATATAATTATAGTTTCTCAGAACAATTTGTGTGATCTGACACGTTTTCTTATTCGGAGCGACTGAATTGTTGCCCATTGGAAGGGCAGCCCTTCAGGATTTTTCTGACAGTAGTTTATTTGTACAGAGACTGGATGGGCAGCCCATCCAATTTCTGAAAACATGCTCCTTTAAGAGTTTAAATAATCCTGAAAACTTGCCCCTTGAATGGGCAGCCCATCAGGATTTTTCTAACAGTAGTGTTTTTGAAAGGTTGTCTGAATTGTTGCCCCTTGGATGGGTAGCCCTTCTGGATTTTTCTGACAGTGGTTAGTTTGTAAAGTGACCTAACCTAATCTAACCTAACTTAACCTAACCTAACCTAACCTAACATAACCTAAACTAACCACTGTCAGAAAAAACCTGAAGGGCTGCCTATCCAGGGGGCAACAATTCAGACAACCTTTCAAAAACACCACTGTCAGAAAAATCCTGATGGGCTGCCCATCCAATGGGCAACAATTCAGACAACCTTTCAAAAACACCACTGTCGGAAAAATCCTGATGGGCTGCCCTTCCAAGGGGCAAGTTTTCAGGATTATTTAAACACTTAAAGAAACATGTTTTCAGAAATTGGATGGGCTGCCCTTCCAGTCGCTGTACAAACAAACCATTGCCAGAAAAATCCTGAAGGGCTGCCCATCCAACGGGCAACAATTCAGCTCCCTCTTATTCGATATGCCATTCCTCGTTTAAATTTTTATGTTAAGCACTGTTTTGCTCAAGGACTTAAAACTGGCACGTTGAATTCTTTGATTTTATGCTATTACTTTTTATCGTATCGTATATTTGGTTTTACATAGCAAATTATTTTTGGCAGTTGTAAAAGGCCAGGCAAATAAATCATAATTAAAATTTGTGTCCCACTAGTGTCGTGATCACGCATTAGTAGTTCATTTTCTGGGTTTTCTTTCCGAAACTTGGAAAAAAGGCACATACAAATTTTTTTATATAATTTCATTTTCAAATTTTTTATTCGCAAAATCTAGAGTTAACAGGAAAAAAAAAATAGTTCATAATGGCGTTTGAAGCCGAGACGTACTAAATTTTACGTGGAGTTTTCCATCGCCAGTATAGGAAAGAGAAAAAAAAGCTGTATTTTTCCTACACACTTACGTATAACTTGGCACGGTGCGCAGAACCTTAAACTTACTCTCTGTCTACAAGAATTTTTTGGTATGTATCATGGACGTAGATACCAGAGGGTCAGAGGGAAGAGGGATTAGAAATCCCCTCACATATTACCATTGTCGGTTGACCCCGCACGCAACACCCTTGGGACACACACTTTCTGCGAATCCCACCAAATTTGCTGTCGCCGTCAGCCCACGGCAGTCACGCGTGGCAGCGTGCACGGCGACCGTTATTCCGTTGTGTCCGTTGTGTCCGTTGTGTCCGTTGTCCGGGTCGAACTGCGACTCGGGCCGCGATGAATTGCGTTCAATTGGCCGCTTCCTCCTGCGGGCTTGTGCGTGTGGCGATCGAACCCTCCCTCCCTCCCTCCCCGCTCATCATTCCTGCCCTCTCGCACGAGGCAGCGCGGAAGGGCGATGAAAAGGTTCCCGCTTGGATTTTCCAAGTCTTCATTTCCTCATCATTCCATCCCTGACACCGTTTCTATCTATCTCTCTCTCTCTCTCTCTCTCTCTCTCTCTCTCTCTCTCTCTCTCTCTCTCTCTCTCCCCTCCTCCTCCTCCCCCGCCCCATCTGTCCATTGCAGAATGGCAAACCTATGTGTGTGTATATATATATAATCGTGAATGCGTAATCTGGGCCGAAACCTCTGTTGCAGGTTGTTTTTTCCAAAATAACGTAAAAATGTATACTTTATTAAAAATAATTAATATGTATATATTAACGCCTCAGATGGGGGCTAGCCAGAGACAAAAGTGCATAACTAGGGGCATGCATTTTTCGTGAAAATATCTGAACACTTATTAGACTACAACAAGGTATACCCGCACCTGTGGTTTCTTCCTTGTGATTGGCGGCCGTCTGCGAGAGAAGTCGTTGCCTTGTTTGACCGAGCCACTCAGGACGCGTTTGCTTCCGCACTGGATTGTCGTGATTGGTGTTGTTACGAAATACGCGTACCTGAAAGAAACTCGCCCTATCACGAAACACAGACGATGCTACAGTGTTTTAACTTTCAGCTAGTTTCGAAATCTTTTCGCGAAATCTGCATGCCCCTATGTATAACTGACACTTCTGCCGTATCTTGGTTTCAACCCATGAACCTTAACGAAGTTCGCCTCAGCCAACTACTTCACCAACTGTAAACAACAAGAGCTGTATCTGGTTGATTTTACGGGAAAGGCTTTCAAATAATAGAAGTGACAAGAAATTAAATAACCAGAAATGGCACGTTAGACCGAGCCTTAGGGATGGAAATTCTGAAATTTTTTTTTTCCTAACGATCGTGGTCAGTGTTGAGAGGTTCTTTCTAAGTGGTGGTGATGAGGTATATATTGTGACCTGAACTACGTCACAGCAGTCATCTCCTGGTCCAACCCTGTGGTGCTAATCAGTTGGATGTTTTTATCGTCCGGAGACGGGACACTCGATCTACTGGACATTTATCCGTGCCCGTGACGGAAGAGGTGGTGAGGGGAAAAGGGAAAAAGGTGGGGGGGCGAGATTGTCCGTCTGTCATGGCGCGCGCGGGCCCCGACGAAGGCGGGCCAATAAATCTCGTCACGGGGCGAAACTCGCGAAGAAAATCGTCGTCATGCCGGTCTGCCCGGGAGAAATATCGGCCCAGCGGAGCGGCGGAAGACGGCGAAGTGGCTGTCAGTTGCCGGCTCCTTCGCCCGGCACTTCCACTCCCGCGCAAATGGAATAAATGATTGTCTTTTGTCCGGGGTGGCTGGCTGCATAGCGTAACTTTGGTTAACGTACGGTCTGTATTATTGAAGTGAGCGCAAATTTTGGATTGGAGTAATGGCTACACGCCAAAATTAAGGAATTGGTACGATAAATTAACTTGTAAATCCTACATGTCTGGCCAAAAACAAAAAATTATCTTCCGTGGATTTATTTAATGTCAATATAAAGTCTAATATTAATAAGTTTAAATTTCTCAAATGGAAAAATTTTCATTTAATAAATCGTAATCCAGTGCATATTTTTTGTACATTTTTACGCGCGCCTTTTTTTTCTCCAGCATGAAAGATAAACATTAAAGGTGATCGAGAAACAAGAAAGACGGCGGACAATAAACACACGTGGTATTAGTTTATGTACCTACTATTAATTTTTATTTGCGGGATTCGGATTTTTACACCACTAAATTTATTGAACCACAAGTTAGTCTCGAGTTTGAAACGCGTCTAGTTGTGCGATTATTTGTAGGTTAGTGCATCTTCATTTTATTTTTTTTAAAAAAAACTTACTAAAAACACACGTATTAACACATTGTAAATGTCTCTCACAAAAAATGACTCCATACGAGCTGATGGCGCCGGACGCGGGACCGCCACCTGGACGAAATAAACGAGAGAAAAAAAAAAGTGAGCTCTGCGCATGCGCGGAGTTCGGGAAACAGATCGGCCGAAACGCGTCCCCCCCCCACCCCCCCCCCCAACCCCCAGGAATAAGGGACTGGCCGTGTCCTGCCGCGCACTATATATACTGGGAATGCGGCCAGGGTGACAGGTGTAGCGTGTCGGCTGGCCGGCCGAAGGGACGCTACACACCCGCCGTGGCTCGCGCGCACGAAGGCGCGGGAAGCCTAAGATAAGATGTACATCGAGTTCTGTCCCTACCCGAAAACACGCCCGAACAATTCACCTTCGGCGAACCTCGGGTGTGTATATATATATAAATATTTCTCTGTTTATTTTTATGTAGCTGTACTAACCTAACTAACCGTCCATAGTGTTTTTTAAAGTTTTTTAATGTAGCTAACCTAACCGACCACTTTTTAATATTTGAATTCCTTTTTTTTTCCTGCGCAAAAAAATTAATCAAAAAATCCCGAAGGTTGGCCGAAGGAGAATATATACGGGCGTGTTCGGGCATGGACAGAACTTGATGGACATCTTCAGGCTTCTCCGACGGCGCACGGCAGGGAGTCCAAAACCACCCCCCGGTGGAGCCCAGCGCACCTCGACCGGCGGGCCGGCGCCGCGGTCAGCGCCAGCGACGAGCGGCCCCGCCTATCGATTTTTGGTACAGCGTCACGCGGGGGCGGCGGAGGCTGCAGGGCCAAGTGGGAGGGTGGAGGTGGAGGGAGGGTGGAGGTGGAGGGAGGGCTCGGAACTGCACGCAAAATGTCAAGGGGTCACGTCGTTCTACGCAGCGCGCAACCGCGGCGTCGATGACTGGACTGCGAGTTGACCGGTATGGGACGATAAGTGCGACCCTCGCGGGTGCTTCTGCCGCGGGGTCGCCTCTAAAACTGCTGGCGCGCAGGCTTGGCGCGACGCAGAGATGAAGACAAGAGGTGACCAGTCCCCTCGAGTGCTTTTCAGAATATGTACCGGGTGTTTAAGAGGCCACGCCAGTGTTTCAGGGGCACTACGCAACCCGCGTTAACCTCATAACATTCAATGCTATTTTCATTTTGCTTATAAGTTATTAACTAATATAGATTTCGAAATGATGCTTGCTTGATATGTAAGACAACAATGCTCTTATCAAAGCCCCTTTCTTCAAAAATGTGCATAAATTATGGTTCAAACCTAGACAATACTCTTATGCATATTAGTAAATATTAGTATAAAACCATAATTTATGCACGTTTTTGTAGAAAAGGGCTTTGATAAGAACATCGTTGTCTTACATATCAAGCAAGCATCATTTCGAAATCTATATTAGTTAATTAGTTATAAGCAAAATGAAAATAGCATTGAATGTTATGAGGTTAACGCGGGTTGCATAGTGCCCCTGAAACACTGGAGTGGCCTCTTAACGGCTGAAAACCGTCCTAAAATCACCCGTTTCAGACATTAACACCCTTCTAAAGATACAGTTTCAAAAACATTAAATTACAAAACACTACTAATCCGCCCTCAACGCATCATTAAATGCTTTTCGTAAACAAACATCACTCGGTATATCATGGGCAGATTTCAAATCGCGTGGTTTTTTTTCCCCCTGAAGCTTTGCGCGCCGTACCTGTTCTCGGGTAGACAGAATCCTTAAGGCTTGTTCTCGCACGCAGTGTTGGTTATTTAGTTTTTTTGTATCATAATTGTTATTTCTATAATCAAATACACACTAGAGATTAATACCGAACAGCTCCCAAGATTCTTGTGTGAAAAAAAAAACCTGGTGTTGTTGTCATCTCAGTCCGATATATAAAGGTTTGCCCAGTATGATTAAGTTATCTGTTTATATGGTACCAACATTATGACAACATAAATATCTTTATTTTCTCTTTTAATTTTTTAAAATCATACATACAGTTAGAGAAAAATAAACATTTTTTTTTAAGTATATCAATTTGCATGACATAACATAATGTACAATTCAATAAATTTATCTATCTTGCCGCCAGGTTATTATTCACACTCGCCGCTATTAGTCTCGAGTGTATTAGCTAAAATACTGTTACGAGTCGGAAAACAGGTTCGGAAAGGATAGCCAAAATAATAATTACAGTTTTATTTATTAACTACTACTTACACTTTGTTATCTTTAAAAGATTTGTGCAATGGGAGTGCATGACTTGATGTAAGTTTTTGGACATACGCCATTGCTACAATACTTAAAATGTCTGTGTACAAGTTAATCACCTTTTCGTTTAGTTCACAGTTTACTCTCCCCACTGTAGCTCGGCTCGACAGTGGCTTTCCCTACTGCTGGTCTCTTACCTCGCACCTCTGTACCAATACACACCGCCTCGCACCACTCACCAGTCTCCGCACACGAGGCCCTTCTCTCGTCGCCCGCTATCGCTCGCCAAGGGGTCACTCGCCCTCCTCACTTCACTGTCTCGGGGGCTGGCGTCGCCTTTATATACCCCTCGGCCTCTTTCTGGAATGGTCTCGCACCTCCTTTGAAGTGTCGAGTCATCAGAAAGCGCCCAGAACAATTCTATTTTCGCCACTTCACGCAGACGGGTTTCTGGGAACGTGTCGAACCCTCCAGAGGCGATGGGGAAGCGGGCGGTGTTTTTTTTTTTTTTTTTTTTTTTTTTTTTTTTTTTTTTTTTTTTTTCGTGGCGCCGTTGCTATCCAAGTGTGAGATGGGGGAAAAAAGGGGGGGGTGGTTTGTCGGTCTTATGTTTACTTAAATTACTAACGTAGCTTACATTTACTCGCTAACTTCGTACTTCCTTGTTAGTCTCATGATTCCGTGAGGAAAAAAAAGCTCGTAACGCACTTATAATATGCACGCCTATCTCCTCTATTTAAATTACATTATTTTCATTGTTTAAAAATATGAATATTTGTTGCGCTCTTTTTTCTGTTAGCTCAACAAATTCCCATGTGAATAATTTTGGCGACCTACTCATTAGGATAACTAAGAGGATTATAAACAGGAAACTATCCACGTTTCAAGTCTGTGCTACTGTCTTTACTCACGAACGTTGTGATGATTTCGCTCGGATAAACTTATTTAACTTAATTTTTGCTTTCAACACTAAACTGAAGTTGCGTGGATTGCGGAGTCCTGCGCACAGTGCGCTGGAAGGTTCGGAGTGTCTGCAGTCCTGGCCGGGCGCGCGGTAGTAAACTTTTGATTGCTTGGCTTGCTTCATGCACGAGCTTTTCATAAGAGGCCGCGCAATCGTTCACTTAACGCTGCCAAGGTTGAACACTGCAAGATGAGCGGCTGTCTTACGCCATCACTATTAAGTGGTGGGAAAAAATAACTCCGCTATTTAAACATATTTCAATGACACGACTTTATGAGGCAGCCAATTAAATCTTTGAGTAACTATTGTAAATTGAACAAAAAAGAAGCTCGGGAAATTTCCCAATGACTATAACTCGAAGCGTGATTTTAATAGTTTTTGTTGGGGGAGGGGGGTAGGGAAATCATGGCGCAATAAACGGAATTATATTCGCGGAATTATATTAATGTGTTGTTATAGGCTAATAGGAAGTCGGCTCTAGGGACGAAGTTGCAATAGAAGTTCGACGACGAATACTTAAACTATCTTCAAAAGCTGCCACTCAGCACATCTTCATTTGATATATATGTTTATATTAAAATGCAACTAATTAAGCGATATAAGCTAGGTCTTCTCATATTATAGAAAATTCACATGCATTCGGTGCTGCAATAGCATTTGCCATTACAGTAAGACAGAATAATATTTCTGACACTAGCTTCAGTCTCTACTTCTACAGAAAGATTACATGTTTTATGTAAAAAGGGTTACCCTAGGAAATGGGTCTTAATTATTACTCTTTTCTTCAAATAGGCCTCTGCTGTCTGTTGTCACAAAATGTCTTGAAGGCTCGCATTTGCCTCGCTACCTCCCCCCCCCCCCCCTCCCTTTTACCCCACCTCTTCACTCATAGCGTGATGAACCACACACTAACATACCAATCTAAGGCCAGCCGTCGTGCGAAACTGTGACTACTAACTACTAACTTGAACTTATTTTTAGCCTCTATATCGTAAGTTTATTACCTTTCAATGTACCTGTTACAGTAACTCTCCATTATTTATGACATTCGGCGAAACCAAACGAAGTGTTTTTATCCCGACACAAAGTATGCAGAGGGTGTGTGGTCCTCGAACCCCTCTGTAGATGGTCTACTTCTATCCACGAGAATAAGCTTCACGACTTCTGGCATCAATAGTACTTTGTAATACCTTAGGTTCGTCTCGCCAACGCAATATGTAGGGGCGGAAACACACATGGACACAAGTAACGAGATTTGGAGAGGATTCAGTCATTATCGGGGGGGGGGGGGGGGGGGGGGGGGGGAGAATCAGGCATGGGTGGACCGGGATTCCAACCCGGATCCCCCGACATGCGAGTTCCAAGATCTTCACTCCGTATTTGCGACCGAATCATATGCGACCCACTCCAAAAGATGACATGACTCCGACTGGGGTAGTGGGCAAATAACACGCTTTGTTGGTTTGTGTGCATATGGGGCAGTTGAATATAGCATGTAGCGAGGAAGAATAGGGATGTAGCAAGGGGAGAAGTTTCTGGGGTACAATTCCTTCGGTTCCAGGATTTTTTTTTTTTTTTTTTAAAAAGCGAAGACAAAGAAAATCATAGCAATTTAGCTAAGTACAGACAGTTTATTCTGTGAAGATTATTGTAATCCAAAATGGGTTACAATGTATTTCCTCCCCATTATACACAGAAGCACATAAAACTTGATGTGTATGTTTCGTGTATTTTTAACAAAATCACTAAAACTTGACTTCAAACCGTGCATTAAATACAATTAAATAAAAAGCCAAATATAAAATGTTCATTTTTTTCTCAAACAAAATATATTATTAAATTTCTGCGTGTAAACGTTGGCGTTCTAAAATTTTAATATTCCTTTATATTTTAGTGTGACACGCCAATTCCTTTTAAAATGTTATTATAATGAAAATTTAATAAAAAAAATATTATATAATGGTCTTACTAGACCCCCTCATTCACAAAATCCTGGCTAAGGTCCTGGAAGAATACGTGACACACGCAAGGGGGTGGGGGTGGGGGGAATATCTCTTCTCATGCATAACAAAATCTACCATTCCCACCAACAAAAGGAAATAATTTGAAAGCAAGCAGCAGGTAAAGTGATTTTACACCCACTCGAAATGACTTTATGCTCATTCCTTGGCTCTATAATGCTGGTTGTATAAAAAAAATTACGCATCCAAACCATGTGGAGTCGGCAAAAAATGCCAGTGAACACAAATCCCGAAAACGCTTTGCCTGAGTTCTGACACGTGTGTTTCGTGTACACCCTGTGTAATGGACGCTGGTAGGTGCTTGAACAATCGTGACCCACGTCCCCTTGAGAAACGTCTGCTCCTCCGACCACGCGATGGTCAAATGTTCCGGGGGGATCGGCACGCGAAGAAGCGGGTGGGCGCGCCGTGGAGAAGGGAGGGGTGAACACCGGTCGAATGGGGTAGGTGGAGAGGGGAAAGAGGAGGATAATCCCCTGCGCACGTGGCACTGCCCCCATCCCTTCACAGCCGGCAACTGCACGTGGGTGTGGTGTGGTGGGGTGAGGAGCCCCTCCCCCCCCCTCCTACATAAGACCAGTCCTAACTGACAGCTCGGACTATACCATTGGGAACTGTGGTACGTGTTCAAGGACTGAAAGCTTCGCATCAAATGTGGTCTCCAAGAGCCGCGTGTAGGAACACCGTCTCGCCGGTCCAAACAATCAGTCAATCAGTCAATCGGCTTGGTGTCGTTGGCAGACATCCTTGTGTATACTCTTTGGTTGCTTTGCTTCCCCCCTTCCAACCCAATCCACTTTTCTAACTATAAGTGTCGACTGCGACACTAAAGTTTCTTCCATGTGCTACGATGAAACGATACATCCAACAGCAGCAAACAGCAACCACAAGACTGATCATGTGTGGGGGGAAGCATTCAGTCCAGCCCAGTCCAAACTGTCAGTTCGGACTGTTCGGTCCGAGCTGGTAGCTGGACTGATCGTGTGTGAAGAAGGCCTTAACACTGACTGGAATAACGTGTAGGATGCCACCACGATAATCCTTGTCCCCCTGCGCGTATCCGTGGAAATACAGGGAGAAAATAATTTTTTCTTGCATTCCAGTTCATCGGAAAGCTTTGAAATTCGGAAGGCAATTCCAAAATGTTCAAATTAGCTGGAATGTGCTGTAGCTAAAAGAGAAGAAATAGGTTTCCCCCCCCCCCCTCCCCCATGCTTCGCCGAAAATTTTCTTATCCAAATATTCACAGTTTTGCATCTACAAGAGCAGTAATTAACCTTTACTGGGGGGAAATAATTAAATATTGCTGAGATTTAGTAAACTAGTGGTGGAGTGATACTTGAATAATTCTTACAATGATAAATATTAGTTTGATTTTTTTTTGGACACACACCATTGCTGGGGTGTCATCGAGAAACCTCTGTAACGGACAAAAGGGATGAATTCTCAAAAACGCAGAAAACAAGCCAGTAGTATAGGATAGCCGGTACTGGCACTGGAGTCGGAGTGGCGTGTGGTGGGGTCAATGACCGGCCGCTATGACGTCACGGCGGCCATTTTTTGGTCAGATTTCATCAAAATTCCTCTGTCTGTAGAAATTTCCCTATTTCGAGGGAAAAATTTCCCTTTTTTATTAATAAAAAATTAAGAAATTCGAAATGTCTCCATTGAGGCTTGGCAAGCCTCCAATAAGCCTCTGGAGGGGAGCCTTGACCTTGACCTTTGATCTTGATCGGAAACTTGAAATCTTTAATTTTCGATCGAAAAATTAATTTATATAATGCTTACTTCAAATGTTTAGTTACCACATTCAACCCGGTCCTAGGTTCAATTCTCGCCGAGTGTAAACATGTAATTTATGTATTATAAAACATTAAAAGCTATTAATTGTAATTTTAATAATTTTTTTCTAGGTCACACCCGCCGTCGTGGATTCTAGAAATGTTGCATTTTTCGTTACGCCCGCTATTTAGAAAATCCGTAATATTTATGCTAGAAAATTGGGAAAAAAATTTAAAATTCTTAAAAAAAGTAATTAATTTTAATAGAAATTTCCGACATTTTAAAATAATACATCATCGTTGCTATTTTCGTTACAGCCGCCATTTTGACCCCGTGGTTCGAAGACGCTTGGCCTGTGCGTATGATTTTGTACATTATCTGTTCAAAATGTTGGCCGAAGACTGGATGTGTCTGACCAGGATGCGCCTGGCTACCGGCGGGATAATAAGCGCGACGCTCGCTGGTATTTCTAGCACGGTGTAGCCTCTAAGCGCAAGGCTCTGAGCTGGCACGCAGGCACGCACTCTCCTTGTCGTCACAGTATAACTGGGAAATTCGAGCGGTGACCGTAACATTATATGACAGTGAAATGAAGATAAAGGTGTAATGTAAGTCCCGTAAGTGCTTTCGAGAATCTGTACCGGTTGTTTTACGCCTAAAAATTACTCTGAAAACATTCGTTTTAGCCATTTTAAATCTTCTAAAAATACAGTTTAAAAACTTAATCCGAAATCAAAAGTACTTTATGGCACTCAGCGAACTCTTAAAATGTTTTTCGTAAGCAGACCCCACTCGGATATCTTGAGTAGTTTTGAAATCGCGTTGTTTTTTCTGTAGCTCTGCACACCGTACGTGTGCCCGGTTAGGCGGGGGCCTTAACTAACATTGGATTATTTTCAACAAAAAAAAATTAAGTGGTAGAAAATTGTAAACTTAGGCAGGGTAAACTTAAGACGAGTGTGCAGCTTGTTCAATGTTATCTCTAAAAATACTTTTAAAAAAAATAGTCCAGAAATACTCAAAATTTTGCATCGCTGCGGCCGAGCTGTGAAGCTGGCGAGCGCGTGCCCAGTTGTAAAAACCACACACACGCACACTGAACACGGGGCCATCGCAATAATATGCTGCCGCCATGTTGGCAGCGCGGGCACTCGGCAAGTCCCGCCACCTGCCGCGCGTGGCTTCCAATTACACGCCGGATTACCTCAGCTAATGTATAAAATTAATTTTCCAGCCTCCACGCTCCCCCCCCCCCCCCCCCACTTCCCACCTCTCCACAACCCCCCTCCCCCCCCTCGCTTCCCGTTCTACCTAATATGATTCTTCTGCGTCTCGTGCATGCAGTTTGGGGAGGCCGGGGTATTAGTGCTAGCAGCGCAGTCGTCCACGGGGCTATTTAAATTGGCGAAACTATCTCCTCGGTCCCTTTCAGCACGCGCTTAGTGCTGGGGGGGGGGGGGGGGGGGCTTTCACTCCCAGCAAGATATACCTATACACACAGCTGTAGAGGATGTACAGATTGAGTCGGAATTTTCTGCCCGACAAACTTCCACGGCAAGCTCATCCCGAAAATACGCGTTTAATTATGGCCAATAACAGAGTATGGAATAACAAGAGGAAGTATTTAAGATGGAACACGTGGCGTCTTGAGTGATGTTTAATTGTACAAATAGCTACAGTCTCAGAAAAAAAATTCTTCCTGTCTTAAAATGATTTCATTGAAATAATAAAGGGTTAATCCTTTATTGTCGATACATTTGTTCTGGTGGGTTTTTTTTTGTGTGATTTTACGGCTTGTAATACGTTAAAAACTAGAAGCGATGAAACTTTAGAAGTTAATAATACAGTTTAATGCACAAAATGAGAAAGTATTTAACCAAAATCGTAGCCCGTGTATGTGTATACACACACACACACAAACTTTATCCTGTGAATGTGGCCTCGCCGGCCATGGGTCGGCTGACACCGGGCTAAGTGGTTCGTTCCATGCAAGGACGAGGCCTATGGAAATCCACTCACACAACACGTGCCCCTGACAGACTCGCTACATTCTTACAAAATCATCTTCACTTTCCAAATATAGTAAATATTCTTGAATGTATTATAGTCTGTGGTGTTTTTGAAGTTGAAAGTCAGCTGGTTAGCAATTGGTATAGCAAAATAAATTGTAGTTCCATGTAATATAATTAGAAGTCTGTGTAATGTATATGTGGGAGATCGGCTTAGGGGTTCTCCCCCCCCCCCCCCCCTCTTTCTCCTTCCCAAAAAAAGGGGGGGGGGAAGAAAAAAAACAGACCGACGCCGACGCCCGAAGAAGAGGCGCCGACCCTCGATCGTCGCGGCCTCTCCGGGCGCCTTCGTTATTAGCGCCGCGCCTTCGCTGCCGTCATTACGAGGGCGAGTCGAACACGTGACCTCTCGCGCCACTCCGCCGCTCTAATGACGACTCCGCGCGAGTAATTATCTCTCCGGCACCGAGGGAGACAGACGTCTTCCTTCCTCGTCTCGCGGCTACGGTGTGCCTCCCCTCCCTCCCCCCCTTTTGTACCTTACCCATCCCCTCCTCCGTATCCCCTCCACCTGAGCCACGCGGGAGTACCTGGAGTACCTGGAGTACCTGGAGTTCGTCCAGGTCGGGTACCTTCGCTGCTGTCGTGCGCGCTTCTTCCGACCAGCCTCGCGCGGACACACGGACACATCAGGGGTGGGAAAAACTCGTAGGACCTAGGGAAACTTGCGATACCTTATTAAAATAGTTCATACCATGCAGCATGTTATTTGCAGTCTTTTTTTTTTTCGCGTTCCGTTACTAATCCGTATCTGAATTCAAGAAATAATTGATTAATGTGAGGTATACAAAAAAAATTGTGTATTGAATTGAAGAACAATCACATATCTATAGTCTGTTCGCACGATCACAATCAATAACGTGTTGTTTTTTTTTTGTCGATCGAAACTATTTTTTTTCTCACACTGGTAGAGTTGCATGGATACCTGGTTCTAATGGGAATAAAAACGGTGAAAACTGTGTACTGTGCAGGAAAACATTATGCAGTCAGTTTTTGTTTTGGGGTATAATCTTATGTATTTCCAGCGATGAGAGAGGGGAAAATGTTAGATGGGACGGGGAAAATTAGGGGAGACTGGCTGAAGTAAGAGTATGGGACCCGTAAACTATTCACACGTCGTCAACGAGGCACGGACGTTTGGCAACCAGGCGAGTTTTAGATCAGGGGGGAGCCCTTCACTGTGGAGGTAATTGTAACTGTAAGACCGGGATGATAAACATAATATTGCCAGAACCATAACTTATTAAATATTATAAATGCTTAAACCGCTTGGTGAGATTACTTGTGTCCGTAAAACCAGGAATCCATGATACCCTTTTGCTCAACGGTATTCATACGTATTTTCTGTTAGCGCGCCTGCTCTCGTGTATGTAGCATTACAACACCCTTCCAAGGAGTCTGGCTCTGGGTATAATAGTTTCCATACCCGAAGTCTTAGCCAAAACCGTAATAGAACGTGTTTTATTTTTCTGCTCTACCCAACAGACGATATTTTTCTGCTCTACCCAACAGACGAACTCGACAATATTGCGGACCCACGTTTAGCGATATAAACCCGTACATAGTCCTTTTTCTAAACATTAGGGAACGTAACAAACTTTATGATAGCAAAACTACCCTGGAATATATTTGGTAAACTAAAATAATAATAGAAAGAAGTAATCGCAAGTTTTAAAATACGTAATGAAAATTCATGTCACTGTTAATAAGTTTAGTTTTTACCTTAACCCATAAAAGTTTCGGTAGCGTAGTGGTAAAGTGCTTGGTTGTGGTGCTGGGGGACCATTTTGAATATCGTTCAAAACCTCGTCACTTCAAAAACTTGTCTTACTTTTTTTAAAAAAATAACAGATTACTGGTTTAGAAAAACAGTGCTTTAAACAAATATGCATTAATACATTGTGTTTATCTTATTGCTATAAATTATATCATTAGCTATTATTGTGTTAAATACGTAGCTTATTCCTTTGGTTTTTTTAAATTTCATACTAGGTAGATTTATTTTTACTTAAAATAAAATGTTCACAAGTAATTTAAACATAAAATAATAATTATTTAATTAAAACTACAACCTTTATTAAGAAACTAATGACCTTAAATTAATAATGAATAAACTAACACTTCATAGAAACCCACACCTGTTAGCTTAAATGAAAATGCGAGATGGATTACATTCAACTTTATCATGCGAACTATGCGTGTTTCTATTTTTTTTTATGTCTGGAGGGGAAAAAAGTCGCTGGTTCCAACGCATTTAAGCGGACGATTCGCATCCATCGATACAATAAATTGTTACTGCAAAAATCGTAGAGATAGCTGCACCGTCACATAAAATGTAATAGCCTTTTTTTTTTTTTTCTCAAGTATACTTTTTTAAGTTGCGATTATTTCTTGTTACAGCCCATGACATGTCCAAAATTTATTCCAGGATATTTTCGCTACCATAAAGTTTTATTTGGCGTACCACGCTTGGTACGTCCTCCGATGTTCACGAAAGTAACTACATACGAGTTAATGGCGGCAGACGCGGATTAGCCATCTGAACGAAATCAACGAAAAGGTGGGCTCTACGCGTAGGAGGAAGTTTGGGCAACAGATCGGCAACGGATAGGATACCAAAATCATTTTCCTATCGTGCACCAGTAATACGGTTAGGGTACGGGTGTAGCATATCCAACCACCTGAACCCTTATTTTTGAGTCTTGGTGCTCCAGCGTAAAGTAGTTTAATTAGTGTAATGAAATTTATTGAAAGCATAACATCTAGAATTTACTAGAGTGCTGGAATTGGGTCGATAAAACATGCAGGTTAATGAAAGATTTCCCAGGTGTTTAATGGAACGGGGTTTTTTTTTTTTTGTCGCGATCGAGTGCGACGGATACGTGATTGACACGGGGGTGGTTTTCAACTGCAGGGTTGTTCGCGATAAACGCCCAGTCCGTCGCCGGTCGTGTGTCGACGCGCGTCGAATCACCCCAGGGGTTAATCTCGTTACAGTTAACGCTAAACGAAGTTTGCTTCCTCACCGGGTTGAAACTCGAATTCGTCACGTGTACGAGTGCACCGATTCAGCGGAGGGGCGAGAATTATCCGAATGTACACACGTGCGAGTAAATTATTTAACGCGACGGCCGAAGAAAGTTGATTTGCCAATTAATCATGGTTCCCAGTAAAAAAAAAAAATGTATTATAGGTTTGAGTTATATGTAAAAAAAAATTTCTTTCAAAAGTTTTTAAATCACCACTTGGTACCAAATCATTAGTTAGGGTGACTTAAGTTTGATTAGTTTCAGAGATATAATTAACTATCAGAAAACCATATCCACCCCTTTTTCACCCCCTTAGGGGTGAAATTTTGTATTTAGACATATCCTAGTTTCTAAGTTAACCAAAGAGTTTTACATTTAAAAAAAAAATACATAAAAATCCGTCCTGTAGTTTTCGATTTATGCTCGAACAGACAGACAAACAGTAAAAAAAAAATTAATTATTTTTTGAGTTCTCAATAATGCAAATAACCGTTTGCAATACGTTTTTCATCATTTCATCCACTGTACAGACTTCTTGCCACGAACAGTTTTATTATTAGTATATAAGTTATCTGTTCTTCGTAAAATATAAATATTAATAGCAAAAGAGTTCGCGGGCTAATTATTTAATAGTCACTCATTAGCAGTTGATTTTTTTTATTCCCCATTAGATCTTGACAAGTGCATGCAAATTTACTTTAGTTCCATTTTCAAGATATTTCTTCGCAAAGATCTGGAGTTAGTATACATAAAAAAACAAGTCGAACTTAGAATCCTAAGAGTGGTGTAGCTTAGCCAGTCCGGTACCAGGATGCAGGGTGTGGTGTTGGTGTCTGTGTACATCATCTTGGATTATGACATCACGACGGCCATCTTGGATTCCGCAATTTTCAAATTTCGTTATGGCCGCCATCTTTAAAACCTGTAATTATCTGAAAAATGGGAATTTTTTTAAAAATTAATGAAAATAATTAAATAATTAAAAAACATCCAACCATTTCGAATTATGATGCCATCGTTTCAATTTTCATTACGAATGCCATCTTGCAAAATCCGTAATTATTAAGCTAGAAAATTGGGAACAAATTAAATTTTATAAAAAAAATAGTTAGATACAATTTTAATAAAAAGTTAATTTTAAAACGCACCTACATCATGGAGCTCGGAGTCATCGGTTAGAATCTAATGAGGACGAAAAATTGTGACAGATCCTTCCTCCGTGGAAGCCACCGACAGACTCCCCACCACTAATGGAATGCATATAATACGTCAGCCAATATGACATCAGTGTCTCCATATTGTTTTCGTCTGCCAGGGTGCACTATCGCCATGTTGCTCAAGGCCAAGGTCATCTGAGATGGCCGCTGCAACGTCATAAATCCAAGATGGCGGACACCAAACCTGTCGCCGGACCGAATACACTGCTCCTAAGGATGTGAATTTTTGTGCTCGATTATTTTACACATGTTCTCTCACAATTTTTTTAATTTCGGGAAATATTCAAAATTATGTATTTAATTTTTCTTTTTTTTCTTTTTTTTTTTTTTTTTTTTTTTGTAACACACCGAAAGTTAATTTTCTATGTTCACGCTGGTGGGTCATGCATTCAAAACGAAGAGCATATTCAGCTCCGATTAGGGAAAGGGGAGGTGCATTTTTTCGGAATACAAATTTATTTCATGGGTGACAACAACAAAATAAAGAACATTTTTTTTTCAAAACCTGTTTTTATGTTGTTTTTTTTTACTCTATTTTCCCCCACCTTAATCCCCACTGTTGCACGCGACCTTACTCTTGTTATGACTGGATACACGAGGGTAAGGCGGGGCGGCTCGTGTTGCAGCCGCGGAGGCGGGCGGCGCGAGGCAGCGGCATGGCCCGCTGTACGGCCGCCTGGTGCCCGAGGAGCAGCTCGCGGCCTCCCTGGGCGCGCCCTCCGACATCCAGGCCATGCAGGCGCGCATCCCGCACAACTTCCGCGACCCCGCGTCCGCGCCGCTGCGCAAGCTCAGCGTCGACCTCATCAAGACCTACAAGCACATCAACGAGGTGGGTGCCGCTCGTCCTCTCGTTCTCCCTCTCTCTACCTCATCCTCTTTCTGTCTCTCATCCTCCCTCCCTCCCATACTCTGTCTCTCAATCTCCTCCCTCTCGTCCTCTCTCTGTCTCATTCGTGTCATTCTCCCTTTACTTTTCCCTCCCTCTCATCCTCCCTCTTTCTCTCATTCTCCCTCACTTCCTCTCATCCTCTCTCTGTCTCTCATCATCCCTCCCTCTCTTCCTCTCTTATTCTCTCATCCTCTCTCATTCTCTCATCCTCTCTCATTCTCCCTCTCTCTACCTCATCCTCTTTCTGTCTCTCATCCTCCGTCCCTCCCATACTCTGTCTCTCAATCTCCTCCCTCTCGTCCTCTCTCTGTCTCATTCATGTCATTCTCCCTTTACTTTCCCCTCCCTCTCATCCTCCCTCTTTCTCTCATTCTCCCTCACTTCCTCTCATCCTCTCTCTGTCTCTCATCATCCCTCCCTCTCTTCCTCTCTCATTCTCTCATCCTCTCTCATTCTCTCATCCTCTCTCATTCTCTCATCCTCTCTCATTCTCCCTCTCTCTACCTCATCCTCTTTCTGTCTCTCATCCTCCCTCCCTCCCATACTCTGTCTCTCAATCTCCTCCCTCTCGTCCTCTCTCTGTCTCATTCGTGTCATTCTCCCTTTACTTTTCCCTCCCTCTCATCCTCCATCTTTCTCTCATTCTCCTTCCCTCGTACTCTCTCTGTCACTCATTCTCCCTCACTTCCTCTCATCCTCTTTCTGTCTCTCATCTTCTCTCTGTCTCTCATCCTCCCTCCCTCCCATACTCTGTCTCTCAATCTCCTCCCTCTCGTCCTCTCTCTGTCTCATTCATGTCATTCTCCCTTTCATTTCCCTCTCATCCTCCATATTTCTCTCATTCTCCCTCCCTCGTATTCTCTCTGTCACTCATTCTCCCTCCCTCGCATTCTCCCTTTCATTTTCCCCTCCCTCTCATCCACCACCTTTCTCTTATTCTCCTCCCTCTCCCTCATCCTCTGTCTCTCATTCTCCCTCTCTCTCATCCTCTCTCTCTCTATCTTATCCTCTCTGTGTCTCTCATCCTCCCTCCCTGTCATTCTCCCTCTTTTTCTCATTCCTATTTCTGCCTTAACTCTCCCTCTCAGTCTTTCGCCCCTTCATCTCCCTCACTCATTCTCTATTCCCTCGTTCTCTCTCTCTCTCTCTCTCTCTCTATCATGTGGAGCGAGGTGACGCAGTGGTTGTACACTGCACTCGCATCTCTCGAGGGCACGGGTTATAATTCCACTCCCAACCATTCTGATCGCCAGTCTCCCGTCAGTGCGGGGAAGGGCTGGGGTGGTTTCTTACTGCACAGGCCGTGGTCGATCCTTCCGCAGCCCTGTCTCATGTTACCTCGTTGTCTCTCATTTCTCCTTTACGCCCTTGCACAGCCGGTTCTAAGGATCTTGGATTGAAAAAAATAATGTTTTAAAGTAACTTTCCATTCGTAATTTATTTTCGCATAACTCAGATATGGCATTGGATGGTAATGAACTTAAGGTAAATTTTCACGTGTGTCAAGGCAGCCCGTTAAAGACTGTAATATTTGATAAAAACAAATAATAATTGTAGTTTGAAAACGGATGAATTCAAGACGACTTATGTTTGTCCTTTGAAAATAATTTTTGAACGATGTTAATTCGTAAGGTATTTAGCTGAGGTCAGTGGCGAAAGACAATAAACCGACAGGTCTAATGGTTTTTTGGTCTCGTTGTGGAACTTCTGTCTTCTGTATTACGGAGTTTCAGTATTTTTTTTTTTGCGCACATTGGAAAGTAGACCCTAATAAAACTTGACTTGAATGTGTAGTAATTGTAATTTATTTCATATTACAGATCATTGAGGTTGATAATCACGTGTAACACGTAGGTTATAGGTTTAATTTTTATCAACAAAAGTAGCTGTGATTTCTTCAAGACTATAGTAACTCGTCAATATTGTATGAAATGCAAATGCTAGTGAATTTTGGGGTTGATGATATCTACTCTGTATATAATTTATACTGATATGGTATTTTGAATAACTTACAATTCTTCGGATCAATACTGCACGTACTGTCAAAGAAAATTGTCAGTGTTAAAATTAATATATAACAAAAAAAAAAGGTTTTAAACAAGATTGATTTTTATTTTGAAATGTATGTTGCTGTAGGGCTTCTAAGAATGTTTTCAGCATTGGTGGGGGAAAATTTTGATTTTTTTCAGTAAACACTAGTGATATGTAAACATCTAACCTTGGTAACAAGCAAATTTACGTTGTATAATGTTGCAAATAAACTTAATACGAAACTCGGACACGAAATTTAACGTAGAATTCTTTAAAATAATGCCGAGCGTGATAAATGTACGAAAAATTTTTAATCTACATTCTTGACGCGAATCACACGTTCTTTCAAAAGATATAATCGCAACTTTAAAAATTCCGACCATTTATTAGCCAGGAAAATTGTGTTGAAACAAAAATGGCTTCAAAGATATTTAAGATTTTGTCGGTTATCTATAGCATTACGAACGCGGTGCTATCTCTTAAGTATTTTTCAAATCAAAAGTTGTAGTTCAATAGATACTTTAAAATAAAATTAACTTCAAAGTTTTTCAAATACGTATTAGAACACTGAGTATGTGTGTGTTTATTAGTTTTTGCTCAAACGTCCTAAATCAATAAGTAAATACTTCCTACAAACAAACCTTAACCTTATTGAGCTAGTTCAACACTGAAGATTTAACAGTAAAAACTTCATCTCTAAATTATTTTATTTTTCATGGCGTCAAATATATGTTGGCTAACAATTTGTGATGACTTTACATTACAATGAACGCTGTGCTATCTCAACATTTCAATCTTAACTAATGATAGGATTGTAACGTATTTTTAATTTTGTAGTTATTTATATTTATGACTTTCAAATATAACAAAGTATTAAAGGATAGCTGTACTATTATAAAGTTTAATTTTTTAATACCTGTGAGCGATGTACATTCTGTGATGTTCACGAAAGCAAAATATCCGCTAGAATCACGCGGGTTGGCCATCTTTTTCAGATTTATGAGACTTCCGCAGGAAGCAGCACCGTATTTACTCATTTACGTTCCAGTCAACTTCCGTTCCATTTACGAAAACACTCCTACCAAATACCGTCCACCTAGAGATGAGATGTTTACACATCAAAAAATCTTCAAATCACGTTTGTGTAAAATTAAGTAACGTTTCTCATCCAGTAGTTTTACGGATTAAAATACTTTTATCTGAAAAAAAAATACCCCAAATATATTTTATCATTTATAATTAGCTTCTAACCACTGGAATCTAACCCGGTGCCAATGGGGTAGTGACACTCGTGACGAGTTGGAATACAATTAATGAAGTAAAGTTGGCGATCTGCATATAATAAATTGAGGTCTATCCTTTTCAATTGAGCGAGAAATGTTTTTAACATTTGAGAAATAAGGAGGCAGGCGTTGCAATGTGGAATGCATTTTTTTTTAAAGGTGAAACGTACTTCGTCGCAACACGTATGAATTTATCTAACCAATACCTTTTTTTTTTTTTTGCCCTTAGCTATTCCATAGTCGAGTTGTTCCGATCTTGTAAGGAATGAAGTTCAATTTCCGTTCCTAGCGAACATTATAAAGATTTTTTTTTGTAGCCTGTAGAAGAATCTTAGCAAATAGAAAAAAAAACCTGTTCTGTGTGGGGAAAAAAATGCAGACTTACTTTATTGCAGATCATCACCACCTGTTGCTGCTTTGCTTTCAAACTATTCATCATGGTCTTTGTAGCTATCCAGGACTACTTCTAGGTCATCATGTACAATTTGTCTTGGTCGTGGCTGCGTTCCAACGATCCAGCGAGATACAAAAGTGTTATTTGCAGCACGCCATGCCGCGAGTATTTCACATATTCTCAGTCACTGTCTTAACCAGTGACTTAGCGCAAGCCCCTTGCTAAGATAAATTAAATATGTAAACCTAGCGTGCGTGCGTGCCCGTGCGAATAATCGCACGGTGATTTTTTTCCCCCTTTGATTATCGCATCATGTTATTAAAAAAATTTCAAGTCGTGAAATCGTTATTGATTGTGATATAATAAATAAATTACATTGTATATGTGGTACACAGTATCGTTGGTAAAAATTGGAGCTTACCTTATATTGGGTGCACTTGGTTGTGAAAAAAAGTCATTTTATTGTTACATATCTTCGTAATCGTAACAATATATACATTTATATGTATAAACACACCAGTTTTTAATTATAATAATTAGCTTTTTTTTAAACACAAAATGTTTCATCGATTTCGGTCCAGTATTTTTGCGCGATTCTCGAACAAACGGACATATTTAATAATAAAAACAATGGTTATATAAGGATACCAATTTTATATGAATTAACACATGGTTTTTGCTATAAAAAAAAATAGGATTAATTTGTTTTCTTATTGTGTATATATGATAGCAGAATTTCTATGTTTCGTGAAAAGTTCGTTTGAATTACTGCAAAGCTATTTATTCCCTTGAGGCCCAAATAAACGAAACTCAGATTTACCTCGAAATTACACTGATAAAATATTTTAATCGTAAATTAACGAATAACACTGGTCACAAAATATCCAGGTCTCTGTCCAAAATACGGTTTCTCCTTTAAAACCTGTTTTTTATATAAAAAATAGAATTATTTATTTTTGTTTAATTATTTTTTTAAATATCTAAATGTTATATTTAATTGCTAGTTTAGTTTATTAATTAAAGTGTCCAAAATACGGTCTCTCCTTTAAAACGTGTTTTTTTTATATAAAATAAATTGATTTATCTTTGTTCAATTATTTTTTAAATATATAAATGTTATATTTAATTGTTAGTTTAGTTTATTAATTAGAAGTTATTTATCCTAGCCCACTTAATTATTTCTTGTTTTTTTTTTTTTTAATTGTATTATGTAGCTGGGGTGTAGCGCGGGAGTGCAAAATCCGTTTCCTCGTGTAGAGAGTTTACGTGACAGTTGGCAATAGGAAGTGTCAGTTGGCTTCCCTGTAAAAAAGACGTTGGCAGGTGCGTGTTGCGAAGTGACGGGACATACGTAGTCCGCCGGAGTCGAGGCGAGACCTCGTTGTAGCGCCTGTGCGCGCGGGCAGTAAAATAGGCCCGCTACTGTGTGAGTGTACAGGCCATGCCCGGGCGCGGTGCAGAACTGTTCACGAGACTTCGAATTCCGCACACGTCGAGCCTCGAGCACGTTTGTTCGGCTTTCGAGGGACAGGCCAGACGTATTTATTAAAAAGGCACGAAGAAATTTAAACGCCTTGTTTTGAGATAAGCTACGAGTGTTTCTGCGGCAGCGACGGGAGAAATTGTGAGTACAGCTGATCTGATTGTAGGTGTTGGTCTGGATGAACTAGAATTTGTTTGCTACGCGGCTTTAGTGGTAGGCCAGAATCTCTGGTTACCGTTTTGCGTGCACTTCAGTGGGCGAACATGAACTTGGTTTTAGAGATTTTTTTTTTAAGTTTATATAACAAGAAGTAAACGAGTGACTTAAACACGAAATATTCGCGCACTCCCCCAGCGCTTTGTATACGACTTTATTGATGAACATTTTTTAGTAATTTAAAAATAATATTTTTTAATATTTTAGTGTTATACCTTTTTGCGCTTATTCTAGTAACCAATTTTTTGCGGGATTGCAATGAAATATTTTGGAGTCTATATTTTAATTCATGTTTGTATAAAAACCAAGCATTTCGTAAAATATTGCGTCAAACAAAACATAGGCCTAGTTATTATGATTAACAAAATTGTTTTTGATTCCACAAACAGCCCACTTCGACAACGTAATGTATTTTCTCTGGTTTGTAAGGTGTACTTGTGTACCTTTCACATTATTTTTCTTAACACTCGGGCTGGTTTTTGGGGGGAACTTTTGGTATCATGTTAGAGTTTGTTTTAAATCCTATTTCAATAATACCAGTCGGGTGTTGGGTTTGTGTTATCTACCGGGTGCAGAGCGTAGATTACCACACTTCGTGGATTTACGTGTAGTTTCTTAGATTTACGGATACTCAGTTTACTTCATTTGAAACACGTCCTCGCGAAAGTCAAAATGAAGTACAAACAAAATCGTTAAAAAAATATGTTAGATCTACAACAAACATCCCTCCACGAGCATTTTTTTTTTTTTTGCCTGTTTACAACGTAACACAACTCTGAAGTCGGAATTCGGTTATCTAGAGCTAAGAATTTAGCTAGGTAAATTCTACGTTGAAAAGACAGCAAATTTACAGACATTTATAACAGTTTAACATGCTTAAGGCGTCAGGTAGGCCTAAATAGACTATTTTTTCGTTGGTACATCCGAAAGTCTTTATTTTTACCCATGATGATAACATTGCAACTATAACGTTTAACGTCAGAAGTGCTTTATTTTGGTTGGGCACCTTCGTAACCAAATTCCTGACTCCTACTGATTACACTCGTCTGTCGATGTTTGTGTGTTTATTGCTTGCTTCAGCGGGTAAGGGTTTCGGAACTGATCCGAACGTTTCTGTTGTATAAAAAAAAGGCTAAGCAAGACAAAATGTTCAATATCTAACTTTGGTAACGAGCAAAGTCACATGCTCTCGTGTTGAAAATACACGTAGAATGCGTAACTCGGACACGAGATTTAACGTAGAATTCTTTAAAATAATGCCGAGCGTGATAAATGTACACAAATGGTGTTCAACTAATTTTATGAAAGCGAATCACAGGTGGTTTCCGCACCCGGCTTTAGAATTCGAAGCTGCCGAAGCAACCACGTCGACTATCGAATTATCCCATTTGCATACCGAAATTGTAAACCAAATAATGAAACGGCCACGATAAAAGAGAAAAGAGACTTGAAGGAAGAAAAATACGAAACCCCGGCTTTTGACATGAACTGCGACAAAAATTTCATTAAAGTACGGCTCATATTATTAAAATTCACTTAAGAGTTAGTAATATAAAGTTTACCTTTGGCTTTGTGAACTTTGGCTCTTGCCATCTGCCACACCCATTCACTCCCATTACTCCCTTCATAATGCCATATACCGAGAGTCAAGATGTTACCCATCTGTAATGCCTGAGGTAATATTGCAGGAAATGTTCGTGTGAAGAGACCCACCTGTGTCGGGTAAGGGCGGACCCTACGGTAGGCGAGCCACTGTGGCGGACATGGGGGGGGGGGGGTAGGCCGGCGTGACGTAGACAGTCGTGAAGGGCCCGCGCTGCGCACCGACCGTGTAATGGGAGTGTCTTCCCCTTCCCCTTCCTCTTCCCCGCGCTGGCTGGACCGCGCCGTAGAACTACTACTTTGAACTACTTTGAACGGTTTTATTTGTCAATAAAACTGTCCATTACAGTGTCTTCACGTCACGCGAAAGTCTCGAAATAGTGACGATGTTGGAAGTCCCAAAAAAATAATTTCTAGATGTCTCCAGCTAACCTCTCTCTATATATTGCTTATGCCTCACTTTAGTTCTTAGCTGCGCATTAAATATTAATAGTCGAAGACTATTCCACTTAAAATCGGCACTTTGCTGCGAATAGTAGATCTATTTTGTATTGTTTTAATTTTTTCGTATTGCATAAAAGTATGTTTTTGAATGGAGGCCTTGAGAGCATGCGATATAAAAATTCCTGTAATAAAATGTTATTTAAAAAGTTCATAAGAATGCCTGGATTTGGTTCACCGGCTGTTTATTTATAGACACATCCCTGGTGGCGCGCACAGATGGCTCTTCGTTTGAACTGTCAAATTTTCACTTTGCATGTTTCAGTTTCGATCATTGGGGTAATAAGATAGGGAGTAGGTGTGCGCAACCTGTGTGGTGTTAAATATTTTTAGTCAAATGAGAACGACCGCCCACCTTGTAAGCAAAACAATTTTTTTTTCATACTTAAAATGAAGTTTAATTTGTTATATCTTATGCCATTTGTTTTATTTTTCCTAGCGATCTCCTGTCAAGCTATTATAAACTTCTAAGCATTTGCATTTATATACAGCCATGGTTTGTTTTACTAACCAGACGTTCACTCCGTAGACTAATATATCCATGGGTTCTATTCATTTAGTGGTTGATATTCTGTGAATAGTTCATACGTACGGCGTCTGTATGGAATTTAACTAAGACTTGTGTCGGTCTGAGTACCATTTGAAAACAAGCGCACGTGGTGTTTACTTCAAGATAGTTTTGACAATGTTAAATCCTCCGCACTGAAGGTCAGAATCGTTCTATGTATTCGGTGTTTTGTAGTCCGCCACCGATCGTGCAAATAGCGTTCGGAATTTTTTCCCAGCGGATTCGTGTTTTTTTTAACGATTTTGCTTAATATTACAACAGTGTACGCATATCGTAAAGCAACAGTGCAGCTTATTAAAAACTTGTTTAGATGCAACTCTTTTTTCTAGTATTCCCTTTAAAACTATATTTGCGTTCGATAATACGGCAAAGTGGCTAATTCAGCACGGCCTTGGTCCCAAACGTGCCGGATTTAAGGGCTGTTGCCATATCATAAGGGGACCATGCATATTTCTTGAAAAGATTTCCAGACCAGCTGTGTGTTAAAACACTGTAATTTATGATGACATATTTTATACAAAGACTCCCTGCTGATTTCTTTACAACTTACGATATTGCGTTTAGAATTTTTCACACCCAAAATTTCGTGAAAACTTTTTTTTTTTTTTTTTTTTCGCTGTTCACAAAATTCATGTCAGATTAAATTATGAAACGAAACTTGTTTAGGCAAGTGCAATGGTTTTTTTAATGTTTTTCTTCATGGGGACACTTTCTAGGAACCTTTTGTGGGTTATAGATACTCGAGCTCTGGGCGCCATTTGGCGACCCAGCCAGGCAGACATGGATTGGGGGATACAAAGCAACCACTAGGTTGTGTTCTCATTTTGAAGCGTGCGCAAAACTGTGAATGCACGTGTAGTTGAACACATCAGAGCGAGGAGCGTGCGCATCGTGTGTGTGTGTGTACCCGGGTGGGCGGGCCCCCTGTAAGTGCGTGGAGTTGCAGTTGCATGGGCCTCGTCTCGTTTCGCCCCGCCTAGTTACACAGTGTGTCTGATCCGTCGCACGTATCTGCGATAAATCGAAAGCCGGAGATTCGTTTTCTCTCTCTCGATCTCTCTCGGCGGCGTCTGTCGTCCTCCCCGCTTCAGCCCTGCGTCGGTCGCTCGGCCCTCCCTCTGGCACGCACGCACGCACGCACGCTCGTTTGTTTGTTTGTTTGTTTGTTTGTTTGTTTGTTTGCCCGTTCATTTGTTTCACACTGCAGGCGCAATGAATCAAATTTTATTATTTACCACCCCGGCCGCCGCGGCTGTCAAAATGTTTGTGATGCAGTCCCGCTATCGCCTGCCGGCCGGGACCCCGACACATTCGTCATCTGTCTCTCTTGCTCTCGCGGCCGGGGCCACGTATAGTGTCCTCTCCCCCCTCCCCCATTCCTCTATCCCCACCAGACCTGTTTACGCGTCTTGGTGACCCCGTTTCCGAAAGAATTCAGAAACTGGTGGCCCTTGTGGACAACAACTGTCACGCGTCTTCCGTCATTTCCAATTCTGACCTCTTTACACCTGTGGTTTTTTTTTTCGAGGTGTTTTCCGAAGTCGGTTGGACGAGAAAGGAGAGAGAGAGAGGGAGAAAGAGAGAGAGAGAGAGCGAAAAAAAAAAAGTAAACGAGGTTCTGATGCGATTTTAAAAGCGCATCCGCAGTCTCGGATATTATTGAATTATAGAAAGTATTGACGAGAGTTGCCCGGGAAAATATGGGGGGGGGGGGGGGTTGCCATGCGCTGCTCTTCTTCCACCCCCCCCCCCCCCCCCCTTTTCCCGCAACCGTGCTAGGTACATTACTCATTTGTTTCGGCATTCATAAAACACGTGCGCGACCGTTGAGCGAGGTCCGGTGCCGACCGCAAATGTCCACTAATAATAATAAAATTAATCTCTCCGCGATGGAATAAAAATGGTTTAACTTGGGAGAGAAAAATAAATTCCCCGCTGTTATATTGAAATGGTTTCTTTTCTGCCGCGGCGTTTCGTATCAGTTAAAATGTGCATGAGCACGGTGATTGATAGTGGTTTCACGTTGAACACATTCGATATGTGCACTCATTTTGGACACTTGTCCAAGCCAATGTGCTTGTACTAGTTTAAATGCAATACCTAATATTGCTCTGTTACGGCAGTGCGTAGTAGTAACTCGCGTGAAATCAGCTTTTTCGTCCGATGGCGTAAGAATTGTTTTGCAAATATCAGAACATAATATGATGATTCAAATATCTCGAAAGATATTTTAAAGTTCCTAGTAAGATTTTGATTGTTAACTTCCCAGCACGGTAATCATTAAATGCCCCGCCTATTTAGGGTAGTATTTGTGTGAGTGAGGGAGGAGTGATAAGTGCGACGTTCGCTGGTGCTTCTAGCGCGGTATCGACTCTCAAGCGCGAAGCTCTGAACTAGCGCGCAGTATTTACGCCAATCATAGCGCAACTATGAGATTTTAGTGTTAACCTTTACATAATATGGTGGATAATAAAGATCAGGGTTTGTGGCATGTCGTTTTAGTGCTTTGCGTAGAAATTGTTTTGATAACACACGTTTGAGCCATTTTCACTATCCAAGAAAGTACTGTTAAAAAAACCAAATCCGTGAACAACAGATCCGATTTCAACGTATCCTTAAATGCCTTTCGTAAACACACATTTAGGATATTTTGAGTAGTTTTTGATTCGGGTAATTTTTTCTGAAGCTCTGTGCACACTATTTGTATGCTAAGGTAAGCGTGGCCCTTAATATATAAGCCTGTTTTCAATAGCCAAAACTATAAGAAATTAATGTTAATTTTTTATTAATTTATTCGCAAAACGCGACCCCGTGTAAATTGAGTTCACTGTTGTTTTTTTTTTTTTTCCTTACAGTTCCTGTCAGTTCTGAATCGCCTGTATTCTATATAGGCAGATAGTCATTTGACGAATTCAGAAGGGGGTGATGTCTGTTTCCTTCAGAATTCTTTACTTTGAATGCAAGTGTAGGACATAGTATAGTCTAATATCGCTGTTAAAATGACTAACTTCTTGTGTGGAACCTGGTGAAAGATTCTTGTTGGCTTGGATCACAAACTCCTCCCCCTCCCCCCAATCACGGGTCAAGGTGATCCGGGTTCGATTCCCGGCGTGCTCTAACCCGAATTGTTTTTTTCGCGAGTGGGAAACATGTCGGACGTTGCCTTGAGCATGTACGTTTACTCAGGGCACTCCTGTTTCCCTCAAAGCTTCTTTGACAACTTCTCATCCGTCAGTCGTCTCTGATCCTTCAGTCGTCACAGCTGTAGGATTCGCGATAATTCTCCGAGAAGAGGGGTGGGGTGATTAACCGACAAACGTCATCTCTGTTTGACGCTTTTTTGTTGTTTACTGCCCGTGTTTTGACCTATATACACGCATTAAACAAAACTTTCTGTGTATGTATTATAAAGTTTTCTATAAAATGTGGCCAGGCCTCTTGCCAAAATACTATTTTGCCTTTGAAAGCTTTTTTTGTATAAAAAAAGTGTCTTTGTTTTATTTTATATGTTTAACTATCTAAATGTTATATTTAATCGTCGGTTTAGTTTTTTAATAAATCCTAGTTGATTTAATTATTTCTTGTTTTTAATTGTATTATGTAGCTGGGGAGTCGCGCAGGAGTGCGAAATCAGTTTCCTCGTGTAGAGAGTTTACGTGACAGTTGGCAATAGGAAGTGTCAGTTGGCTGCCCTGTAAAAAAAGACGTTGGCCGGTGTGTGTTGCGAGTCGAGGCCAGACCTCGTTGTAGCGCCTGAGCGCGCGGGGAGTCAAATAGGCCCGCGACTGTGTGAGTGTACAGGCCATGCCCGGGCGCGGTGCAGAACTGTTCACGAGACTTCGAATTTCACACGAT
This sequence comes from Bacillus rossius redtenbacheri, assembly GCF_032445375.1. Lineage (NCBI taxonomy): Eukaryota > Metazoa > Arthropoda > Insecta > Phasmatodea > Bacillidae > Bacillus > Bacillus rossius. Next base: position 16,146,484 of record NC_086342.1, read on the forward strand.
GAGACTTGAGCACGTTTGTTCGGCTTTCGAGGGACAGGCCAGACATATTTATTAAAAAGGAACGAAGAAATTTAAATGCCTTGTTTTGAGATTAGCTACGAGTGTTTCTGCGGCAGCGACGGGAGAAATTGTGAGTACAGCTGATCTGATTGTAGATGGTGTTGGTCTGGATAAACTAGAATTTTTTGCTTCCCGACTTCGTGGTAGGCCAGAATCTCAGTTACCGTTTGCATGCACCTCAGTGGGCGAACATGAACTTGGTTTGAAAGATACATTTTTTTAAGTTTATATTTCAAGAACTAAACTGACTTAAGCGTGAAATACGCGTGCACTCCCTAGCGCTTTGTATAAGACTTTGGTAGATGAAATTTTTTAAGTAAATTTAAATTGGTGTATTTTTAATAGTAGTTTTTTTTATTATATCTCTGAATATAATTGCAGTCATATATTTTGATATTTTTAGTACCTTCCTGCAGTTTAGGAATAAATAAGATGTTCATATAAATATTGTTGCGTTATATATATTTTTGCTCTTTTTCTAGTAACCAATGTTTGCAGATCACAATGAAATATTTTGGACTCAATATTTTAAATCATGTTTGTATGAAAACCAAAGTCTTTCGTAAAATATTGCGTCAAATAAAGCAGAGTTACTATAATTTACAAAATAGTTTTTGATTCCATAAAATGCCCACTTCGACACCGTAATGTATTTGCTCTGCATGTTGTGGATGTATTATTTTTTTTACAGTATTTTTTACTCGGGCTAAGTTCATGCGCGTACTTGCGGTATCATGTTGGAGTTCGTTTTAAGTTTTTAAATTCTATTGTAGTAAAACCAGTCTGATGTTGAGGTTGTGTTATCTACCAGGTGCAGAGGGTAGGTACCAAAAAATATAATTTTAACATTTACGTTTATGAACTCTGTTTCACAGTCACGATTTTGTAGGCGCACACATTCAGTGTCTTCTTGATTCCAAGGGGCCGGATTCCCCCCCCCCCCCCCCACAATCGTATCTAAGCCCATGTCGATGAGGCGTTAAGCCCTGTTTCATATGATTGTCTCACCCACCATGTTATGGTATCGTTTTGAAATTATTGTTTTTATTTCAGGTAATTTTTTTTTCTTCAATATTTCACTATATGAGCATAACATATTGGTTTTGTTGCAAATTGTGTCGCTACGTAAGAATTCGGGCAGGTGTTGCGTCATTTTCGCTCGCTAGAGGTTCATTTTCTACATTTTCGCGGCTGTATAATTTATACACAGGTTTTCCCATTCTGGAAAGTCAGGGAAGTTTCAATCGTTCAGGGGAAATCAGGGAATCTACTTGCAATCCAGGAAAAGTCATTGAAATTCCCCAGCGATAGTTATTTAAGGGGAAAATGTTCTCTAACTCTGTCTTTCACCCAGACTGTATAAACAATTTGTTTCAAGTGGTTGTAAGTGCATGCCATAACCATTATATAAAGTTGTATGTAAGATTCTGTTTGAATTTTTATTTTTGT